>NC_141619.1:8645000-8755000 GCF_047967505.1 Dipteris shenzhenensis
TGCATCAAAGACATCACTCTTCTTCCGAAGAGGATAGACCCACACTTTCCGTGTAGCATCATCAATGAAAGTAGCAAAGTAAGAAGCACCACCCAATGAGACAGTAGGCATAGGTCCACACACATCGGTGTGAACCAACTCCAATGGTTCAAGCCTCTTCTTGCCCAAAGATTTTTTATGTGAAGATCATGTTTACTTCCCATACATGCAATGCTCATACATGCTAAAATCTGAAAATTAACACGGGAACATATTGCAAACCAGAAAGTATCTTCATTCCTGTCATGCTGATGTGTCCCAACCAACGATGCCACAAAGAGACAGATGGCTACTCGGTCACATTGATTACATTATCTCTTATGCCTGACACATGCATTGAGTACAACATTCCATGCTTGGAACCTCTAGCAATCACAAGTGACCCTTTGCTAATTTTCCATGTATTGTTGCCAAAAAACACATGATAGCCATCATCATCAGGAGATCATCAGGCTGTCCTGTACTTATGAAGCTCTTTTTTAGATTTGGAACATGCCTAACATTCTTGAGTACAAATGTAGAACCATTACGAAGAGATCAGTTGATATCTCCCACTCCAACAATGTCACATAGATAATCATTTCCAAGTCTCACGGTTCCTTTCCTTCCTGCATCATAAATGGTAAACCACTCCCTATGTGGAGTGACATGGAAAGATGCTCCTGAGTCTAGTATCCAATTCTGTGACAATGCATCATCACTAGTCATAAGAAGAGCATGCTCAAACATAGAGGCATAAAGAATGTCACCCTCATCACTATTGTTACTTATGGCATTCACTTCCTCTATATTGATCATGGATTTCTCTTCCTTCTTGGGCTATACATTAGCTTTGCCTTTGCTTTTATCGTTCTTCCATTTGTAGCAATCCTTTTTGAAATGGCCTTTCTTCCCACAATAGAAGCATTTCAAATCTTTTTGGCATGGGATTTTCCTCTAGATTTGCTTCTAGACTTGCTTGTATTTTTGTCATAGTATTTCCCCTTGGAATATGACCTCCCTCTCACATTGAGAGCACTTGAACTTTTAGTTCCAACATTGTTCTTTCTATTTACCTCCTCAATGAGAAGGCTACTCTCACCATCACTACTTGTCAGGCCTCTTGCACAAGTTGAATTGCTTATAGCAATCCTAAAAGTGTCCCAACTTTCAGGAAGGGTGACCAATAAGAACATTGCCTTAACTGAGTCATCAAAGGCAATTTTTTGAGCTAAAAGTTGACTGAAAATTGTGTTAAACTCATTTAAATGGCTAGACATTGAAGTCCCTTCTTCCATGCGAAGATCTATGAGTTTCTTTAGCCAATACACTTGACAAGTGGCACTCTGGTTCTCATAAAGATCATGCAACTTTGTCCACACACCATAGGCACCACCTGCAGTATCTTTCACATTGAAATACACCGATTTTGAAAGTGTGAGCATGATCATGGAGCATGCAAGCTCATCCAATTCCTTCCACTCTTCATTATCTTCCTAATCCTCTCGCTTTATGCCTTTGCGTTTTATAGGCTTTACTTGCTTCTTCTACACTAGAACATTGTAGATTTGCTCCTTCCAATAGGAGAAGTTTGTGCCATCCAACTTCTCAATGTTAAACAATGCATTCTTTGATACCGAAGCCATCACAATGGATGACAAAACAACTAGGACACACTGCACCAATGTACCAAACTCAAGCCCAAAAAATATCAAGTGCAATGACAACAGCCACACTGTCACTGTCACAAATACATGTTCTGCTGTGGGCATCCCAAAACTAGCCAATAGCTTTTGCACGGTAGCTCCAATGCAAAAAGTGTAAACAGAAGAAATGTAGCTTGTAGAAAACTCTACAACTTCTCAGTTTATAGCAAATCCAAAATCCTTACAGATTTCCTTATATCTGTTGTTGGAAGCCACCACCTATAAACTTTTACTGCTGTGATAACAGTCTGCAATAGTTTTGGCTTGTTTTGAACTATCAATATCTTCCCACCAACCGTAACTTAGTTGCCTTTGCTGTAAACACTAGACAACCAATAGATCTACAAACTTTTAGTTTACTGTAGGTCCAAATTCATTATGGATTTTTTGATATTCACTGCTGAAAGCAGCCCCCTGCTCACTTTTTCTAGCTGTTGTCATAAACTGTCAAAACTGTAAATCATGGGCATACCAGGCATCATAACTTTTTCTCTAAATCTTGAATTGAAATGCTTTCAAAAACAAGATTGTAGATTGTTAAAAAAACTAAAACTTCTTAGTTCAACTTAGAAGACAATTCCTCATGGATTCTCTGATATTCACTTCTGAATACAGCCACCTGCTCACTTTTTACTGCTATCACAAGACTACAAACTGCCAATCACCAACTTTTCCTGAAGCATTTCAGGCATAAATTCCAATGAAATAGCCCAACAATTCTAAAAATTGTTGTCCAAAAAATTCCCTTAGTGGGAAGAGTATTGCACTCACAAAAATAATCCCTTCTTGGGATACAAGGCAGCTTCATAAAAACACTGCTCACTTATGCTCACTTTCTCAGCTAAACAAGAAAAATAATTGAGGTGTGAATAGTGGATTCTGATCCCTCACAACACTTGTTTTAGATGTGATTGGTTCAAGAGACTTGATTTAGTCAAGGGAGCTCCATATATTCATCTAGGAGACAATCATCTAGTTCTAGTTTAGCTTCCAAATCACCTAGGATCTACTATCAACCATGCAATATGTGATGAGAAGGTTATAACTCTTTTTGATGATAAGAAGGTTCTCTTATTTACTTGTTGGAAAGATAACATTGGACATGGATTGAGGGATGGCACTTTTTACGAGTTGGAAATCACAATCCCTAGTTAGAGAGTTAATGATTGCACATACTAACTCTTAGTTATGGAACCAAAGGTGTGGGCATCTTAACTTTAGATTAATGCAATTGTTTTAATGCAAAACATGATGAAAGTACTCCCATTAGTCACAGAGAGAGATTTGTGTGAAGGATGCCTTTATGGAAAACAACATAGGGAATATTTTCCCAAGGGTCAAGTGACAAGATCCTAGAGATCATTAGAGTTGGTGCAAAATGACATTGAAGGGTTTATGACCAATACACCATCACTTCGTGGTGGCGAATATATTTTCATATTTATTGATGACTACACAAGGAAGATATTTGTCTACACCTTGAAGCAAATGTATGAACTACTTGAAAAGTTCCAAGAGTTCAAGAATTGGCAAAAAATTAGTTTGATTGTTGAATCAAATGCATTAGATCCAACGATAGGGGAGTGTGTCTCCAAAGACGTTACTGGGTTTTGCAAGAAATGGACAAAATGTAGAGAGTTTTCCTTGCCTAAAGCACAACAACAAAATGGAGTAGCAGAAAGGGAGAACCACACCATTGTTAAGTGTGCAAGGAGTATGATGCAAATAAAGGACATGTCTAACAAGTTTTGGGTAGAAGCAATTTGCATAGCGGTTTATTTGTTGAACCAATCCCCTACTAATGCTTTACATGATATGACACTACAGTAACCATGGAGTGGACATAAGCCAAATGTCCAACATCTCAAAGTGCTTGGATCAACTAAATACCTATGCTAATGTGTCAAAAGAAAAGAGGGGTAAGTTTGACTCCAAGAGTGAGAAATTTCCTTTGGTTGGGTATGTAGAGGACTGTAAAGCTTTTAAGTTGTAGAACCCTGCAACTCATAAAATGTTTGCAATCCATGATATGGTGTCTGATGAGAAGGCAAATCATACTATTTGCCATCATGGTTATATAGAATCAGAGGGAAGAGTAGACAAACAAAGTGGTTGATATTACTAGAGATGTAGATTTGCAGACATCCATGAACATATTTGATGACATGTTACCTAGCTTGAGTAGGAGCAGTCCATGGAACATGGGATTATCTCCTGGGAATTTTGAAAACTCGGAGGTAGAGAATGAATCTCATGGTTAGCATGACCAAGAAGCCACATCATTGAAAGGTGGGAAAATAAGCTAAATGGATGAAGCAAAGGGCATTGTCGAGGACATGAAGCCTAGAAGAGTGGAAACAACCTATAGGTGTTGTGTGGCTCACGTTAAAGAACCTATCAACTTTTGAGAGGTAGTAAAATCCAAGGAATGGGTTGGTGCAATGGTAGAAGAGTATAGTGGCATTTTGACAAATGAAGTTTGGGAGTTGGTAGAACCACTCAAAGGAAAGAATGTTAGTGGCTGCAAATGGATTGCAAACGAAATTAAGATCAGTGGAAAAGTGTATACTCAATAGCAACCCACGTTATTATTTCTCTTGCTTATAGTATGGGGTTTCACTTGCATAGAGTGGATATCAAGTATGCATTCCTTAAGGGAGAGCTACAAGAAGTGGTTTATATTAAGTAGCCAGAAGGATTTGTGGAGAAAGGACCTAAGGACTTAGTGTGGAAGCTAAAGAAGTCACTCTACAGTGTCAAGAAATATCCAAGGTCTTAGTACAGTAAGATTAACACTTATTTCAACCATAAGGATTCAAGAGAAGTGAACTTGTTCATTACATGTATGTGAAGAGAAATGTAGATGCTCTCATCATAGTAGGCAACAACAAGAAATTGACCATTGAGGTCAAGGTCAAGCTTAATAGACAATTTGAAATGGATGATTTGGGATTCTTGCATTAATTTTGGGCATTGAGATAGAACAAATAGAGGAGGGCATATTTATGTGCCAAACAAGATACATTCACTCTATGTTCGAGCAATTTGGAATGTTGGATGCCATACCTCTCAGTACACCTATGGAGTCTGAGCACAACATGTTGAAGTTGTAGATTGCAGACTTCTCAAATCCTACACTTTACACTAACAAGTGGGTTGGTAAGCTCATCTACTTGATGACATTGAAATAGCTTGATATTTGCTATGTGTAGTAGGACGTCCACTATTGAAATGCGGTGAAGTGGATTTTGAGATACCTTAGTGGGACAACCAATCATAGGTTGGCATATCTGAAAGAGATTCCATATGCAAAACCATAGCTTGAGGGGTTCTATGGTGCAGGTTGGGGGAGAGGCTCCAATGCAGGTCTATTTTAGGATACACATTCATACTGAATGCTCATTGGTACCTTGGTCGTGTAAGAAGCAAGCCACCATGGCATTATCTACATCAAAAGTTGAGTATTATCTCTTGCATAGTGTGCATGTGAAACAATACAGCTTTGGAGGCTCTTGGAGCAGTCTAAGATGATTTTATCATGATCTTTTGTGATGACTAGAGTGCCATTGCAAAGAATCCAAAAGATCATGAGAGGCCAAAGCACATTGACACCCACTACCATTTCATAGGACATTGGGTGGAGGAAGGAACTGTTCAGTTAGTTCATTGTTTCTCCGAGGACCAGGCAACACATTTGTTTACAAAAGCCTTGCCTGGTGAGAAGTTTCAAAAGTTCAAATCCTGCCCATCTCTTCGTGACATAGAGGCCATCCAATAACTGGGGAGCCTTGAGGTATGTCTCATTGGGCTGGTCATCATCCTTGTACATATCGTGTCACATATGTTTATATATTGTATATATAGGTAGAGGGATAGCAAGGTAGAGGACTCTAGAAGGGATCCTAAGGCTTGGTGTGAATAGTCCTTATGTACTTAGGAAAACCCACATTAGGGACAGGTATATATTGTAAAATGTTCATCTTTTTGGTATGATAGAGAGTGTACATTTTGTATAGCCAAGTGTGTGAGTCTCTCTCATCCTCTTTGCTGAGTGCATGGAGTATTGGACTATATGTCCTCTTTTACAAAATCTCCTGGTTGTTTGCCTAGTCATCATTGATCATTGCCTCCATGCGAGCTCTTGGTTGTTTCATAGGATCTTCTAGTTTTTTGTCCAGCCATCATTGATCATTGCCTCCATGCGAGCTCTGGTCAAGTTGTTTAAGCACAACTAGGGTCCTCATTCCCATAGTCATGGACTCAACCACTTCAGCAATCTTTCTCATTAATAATTTAACTCTAAGCACCTAGGCTTTCACTTTGTTGTCCTAGCAATGCGCAACAATATGTGTCAGTGACTTTGTAGTGCCAATGGCTTGCCCAAGTTAATACATTGGACATAGAAGGGAACTGTGACACTATTAATAGGACCGAGGCATACTTTATTGTGCAAGGCAAAGAATTGGATGAAGGAAGGACTATGCTTTGACTGACGGATGAACAATCATGCACCAATGTGTAATTGAATCATTGGCTTGAATTTTGATTTGTGTCTTCCCCTCATGTGGGCACTCTACATCTTGGATTTCATTGATTGGGAAGATTGTTTCATTTTTCCATGGGATGTCCCTTGCAATTCCTCCATGTGGATCTTCTCTTTTCAAGCATAAACTTGTGAGCTACTCCCATAGTGATTATAGCTACAACAATGGCCTTGCCATTGCATTTTGCAATGATCTTCCCAAGAATTTGTCATTTGTGAGTCATAATAATCCAAAAATCACACAAACGATGGTAAACTCATCTATGACCACTAGTTCAGATGATCTTGCTACCCATTCACTTTGTTGCCATCGTGCCATACCTAGTTATGTGACTATGCCACTATTGTGTATATTAGCACTGACAAAGGAAGTTTGACTATTTGATGATAATATTAGTATATAGACACTAGCAAAGAGAAGCTTATCTATTTGATGACTATGGATGGATGTAAAACCTGAAATTGTGCACCAACTACCTATCAATCATTTAGATGATGAATTGCAATATACGGGTTGGAATGCATGTAGTTGTTGATGTTTGCACAACGACGATTTCTAATTCTTCCTTTGCTTGATACATCCAGACTTTATATTGTTGATACTACTCAAACTCAACAAATTCCTATCTTGTACAAAGTGGTACAACTTGAGAACGGATATAATTTTAGAAAAAGGATGGCATATCCTCATACGATTCATTGCTTATATAATGGAAAAATTTATATTTTCTTGAACTCAAAGGTGGCGATGCAAAGGAAGCTAGATTTCTCATTCTCAATTCAAAATTCAATGTGAAAGGAAGGTGGGAAAAGCAAAGACATAGTCCTCTCAGCTACTATGAATTTTGTATCAATCTCGACACAAAACTATGATAAGATCCTCTTGGAGAGCTCCTATTACAGAAGAGGCATTCTCGGGTTTGGATTCTCCCGATGGAGAACATCCTTCTCCATGACCATAACTAGTCTCTTACCAAGGAACAGGCTATTCTTCATTGGTGATCGATTTTCGGGAAGTTTTTCCCAAAAATAAAACTTTATTCTAGTACATTTTTTGCATTAAGAATGTCCCCCAAATTATTTATAAATGAATGATTATGTGTGTGATGAAATATGCCTTGGATCTATGAAAGGCTCAGTTCGTCGTGTTTGTAGATGGCCCTTCTTTTTTTTACCAGGTCCTCCTTTTTGTTGCAAGACTCCATGCTCTTCGCTCTACACAGAGGGTAGAGAAAATCAAACCAAAGTCATGAGGAAATTCTCCACACTCTTTGTGCATGCATCCCCATTGGCTCCTTGCACTAACGGTGGGTGGGTGCTCCTTACTGTGTACAGGTCCTAAGAGCTCAATCGTTTTGTGGGACTCACCTTCTGCAGTCTCTTTTAGTTCAGCTGTGTGTAAAGGGGGGTGCGCCATCTACGCTAATTAAGTGTCCCCATTGATTCCATTAACAGTTGTATAAATGCACTCTAAAACACATGCACATGAGCGCTCACATACACATACGCACACATGCTCATGTACACACATACAGGCACACATAAACACATTTTTTTTTTCATAGACACATACACATGCACATTCCACACATACACTTATAGATATGCACATGCCTACACATAAACATGCATGTGTCTTTATGTATGCATGTGCATGTGTGTGTGTGTGTGAGTGTACGCACAAACACATGTGCACATAGATGCGCACACATACATATATACATAAAGTCAAAGAAGCATTCAATTCAATCGCCTTAAGCTGGCAATTTCGAAATACAAGGACAAGCAAAGCTTGCATTTTCGCCCAGCAGGGCTTATGGTGATAATACCACTTTCTTATGAAAGCAGGTTTGCCCACATTGCTTACCCCCGGCTTTGTCTTCTCCGATTCAATTTTTCTGCAGTCAAAATCAAGCTAGAGTATTAAGATTGTGTTTGCTGCTGCTGCAGAACGAATGCCAAGATGTTCGGCGCCCAGATTCTTTTGCTTCGCTGCTTTGCTGGTTTGCCGTTTTTTAGCTTACCTGTTCGAGTATTGTTCAAGTGCCGGGTAGAAATTTACCCAATTCTGCAATCCAGCAAAGCGAGATTTAATCTTTGTGGAGGAAGGCGCTCTCTAGACAATTCAAGAGGCTTCTCATGGCAGCTCTTTCGCCTCCATCGCCTGTGGATGTGGAGGCCGATGTTAAGGTGTAGGCCACCTCCTTATGTTAATGCTACTGATAGTGTTCCTGTGCGAAAGATTCGGCTTGGAGGTTCCTAATACTTTTGTTGCTTTGCAGATAAATTCAGGCAAAAACCCTTTTCTACGAAAGTATATTCAGCAGGTATTTACAATCGTCTTCACTTACTTGAGACAGTGGCGTCTTATTAGTAGGAAAGCCTAACGAAATTCCATTGTGTGTGGAACTGCTGTTTACTTTGTAGTTGCGGCTTTTTGAGTTTTGACTAAATGCATAGGGCACTGCATTGTGTGTCTATAGAGCTGCATTGCAGTGTACATCGAATTTTGGATTTGCCATCACTCTATAAAATAATGGTAAAACGACCGCTGGATAAATTGTATGATGTGGTCATGTGTGTATCTGCCAGGGCATTTGTGTAATGTGTAGACAAAAATCTGTACCCATAGTTCACTTTACATGCTAGAGGTGATGGTTTCACAGATGTGCATCTTTTTTTGAAAGGTCCAATCAGTTTAGGCAAGCACCAAAGGATCGAGTACAATCATGGTGAAGTTGTAGTTGGTACTGGGCTTTACAAATTACTGTCGAGTAGTGATTGGAACTTAGGATTTGTCGTGCATGATGCCTTACTACATAGAATAGAAAATAGTTGCTTTTATTGCCATCAAGGTTATGATATGGCTATCTCTATTCTCAGTAAACGTATCCAGGGATTGAGAGCCAAAAGATCCTTTTACCTGACAATGCAAGAAATAAAAAGGAAAGTGTGTGTCCAATGTAAGAAAATAGATTTTCAGTCTCTTTGGCATATCTCAGGTCTCTGTTTATGATGTGAGGCAGTACAAGCGTAATATTCTCTAATTCTGTTTGGCAGATATCATTATTGGAATCCCAGAGTTATGGCTCACAAATATCATTATTGAAACATGAGCACTCTGGCTCACAGAAACCAATATTGAAACGTATGGGCCAGCAAGGCATGAGTGTCTCCCCGAATATCTTCCTCGGTCTTCTGCTCCAATGTATCCATGATAAAGACCTGGCCGCAGGTCGGGAAGTGGATCATCTTATTATGAGAAGTGGACTTGGCTCTGATGTCTTTCTGGGGAGCCACTTGATCCATATGTTTGTACTGTTTGAAAGTTTATTTGAAGCAAACCAAGTATTTACTAGACTGTCAAATCCAGATGTGTTTTCATGGAATGCAATTATCTTAGCCCATGCCAAATTTGGACAGAATGAGCAAGCTATTGAATTGTATGACAAAATGCAAAAGTCAAATGTCAAGCCACATGAGCAGATTTTTGTTGCAGTTCTGAAAGCATGCTCAACCATAGAGCAGGGCAGGCAGGTTCACAGTCACATTATTGAGATGGGGTTAGAGTCTGATTCATTTATTGGTAGCACCCTTATCGACATGTATGCCAAGTGTGGAAGCCTTAAGGAGGCACATTTTGTTTTTGAGGACCTGCCCAAGCGAACTATTGTGACGTGGAATGCTTTAATTGCAGGATATGCACAGCATGGATTGGATCTCCAAGCTCTTGAGCTTTATAAGCAACTGCAACAGGAGGGCATGACACCCAGTCGGGTCACGTTTGTTTGCATCTTGAAAGCATGTTCTAGCACAGCACTGTTGGAAGAAGGCAGGCAGATCCATGCCCATATAATTGAGAATGGCCTTGAGTTTGGCATGTTTGTGGGAAACACCATCATTGACATGTATGCCAAATGTAGGAGCCTTGAAGATGCATGTAGAGTATTTGATAAATTGTCCAGGCGAGATGTTGTATCCTGCAATGTGTTAATTGCAGGGTATGCAGAGCATGGTCACGCGCAGGAGGTTCTTCGTGTTTTCCAGGAAATGCGAAAGGATGGCATGGAACCAGATACGGTCACATTTGTTTGCAGCTTGAAAGCTTGTTCTAACTTTGAATCCCTAGAACTGGGCAGGCAGATTCATGCGCATGTCATTGAAAGTGGTTTTGAGTTGAATGAACCTGTTGCGAACACACTGGTGCACATGTACACACAATGTGAGAGTCTTGATGAGGCATGCATTCTTTTTGTCAGATTGCCCAAGCAAAATGTTATCACATGGAGTGTGTTGATCGCAGGATACTCCCACAATGGGCATGGTGATGAGGCTCTTAAACTTTTTGGCCAAATGCAAATTGAGGGCATTGAACCAAATGAGGTGACTTTTGGCTGCATTCTGAAAGCGTGTTCGAGTATACCAATGTTAGAGCAGGGCAGACTGATCCACACCAATGTGATCAAAAGGGGGAATGAATCATCTCTATTTGTTGGCAATGCCCTGGTTGAAATGTATGCAAAATGTGGCAGCCTCAAGGATGCCAGCATGGTTTTTGACCGATTGCCTAAGAGAGATGTTGTGACATGGAGTGTGCTGATTGCAGGGTATGCTCATAATGGCCATGGTGAGGAGGCTCTCTTATGTTTCCAGCAAATGCAGGAGGAGGGCGTGGACCCTAACCCTGTTACATTTGTAGGCATCCTGAAGGCATGTTCCAAAATCGCAGCTCTACAGCAAGGCAGGTGGATTCATGCCTACATCATTGACTGTGGGCTAGAAGCAGACACATATGTTGGCAGCACTCTCATTGATATGTACGTAGAATGTGGGCATCTGGAGGATGCATGCAGAATTTTCAACAGATTGCCTCGACGAAATGTTGTGACATGGAACACATTAATTGCTGGGTGTGCCCAACAAAGGAAGTGTGTAGAAGGACTACAACTTTTCCAACAAATGCAGCTGGAGGGTTTAGTTGAGCCAGATTCAGTCACATTTGTTTTCTTCCTGAAAGCATGTACTACAATAGCCGCTCTAGAGTGGGGCAGGTGGATGCATGCTCACATAATGCAAACTAGGTTTTCATTGGATGTATCAGTTGGCAGCACCCTTATTGACATGTATGCCAAATGTGGATGCCTTGAAGATGCAAGCACAGTGTTTAATGGTCTGCCTGGGCGAAATGTTGTGGCATGGAATACACTAATGTTGGGATATGCTGAGCTTGGGCATGGTCAGGAGGCTCTCCGACTTTATCAACAAATGGAACTGGAGGGTATAGAGCCAGATCTGGTAACATTTCTCTGCACGTTAAAGGCATGTTCTGGCATTGCAGCCCTAGAGCAGGGCAGGTCAATTCATGCCCACATCATTGCATATGGGCTTGATTTAGATGTGTTTGTTGGAAACACCCTTATTGACATGTATGCCAGCTGTGGGAGCCTACATGATGCGCACATTGTGTTTGACAGATTGCCTAAACAAGATGTTGTGACATGGAGTGCACTGATTGCAGGGTATTCTCAGCACAATGATTATTCAGGCGCTTTGAAATGTTTCGAGGATATGCAAGAAGCAGGCTTGAAGCCAGATAATGTGACATTTCTATGCCTTCTTTCTGCATGCAGTCGTGAGGTCTTACTAGAGAAAGGCTGTTTACATTTTCGGTCCCTGAGAGAGTACTATGATATCACTCCAACTGTAGAACATTATAACTCTTTGGTTGACCTTCTTGGCCATGCAGGATGCTTGAATGAGGCTGAAGATCTACTGTATACTGTTCCCTTTCATTGTAATATTGTAGGATGGACTTCTTTGCTTCATTCATGCAGAACATTTTCAAATGTAGATGCTGGGAGACGTTGCTTTGACCATATTATTACAGTAGATCATGGAACTGCTGCTGGTTATGTACTCATGTCAGGCATCTATGCTTGTGCTGGAAAATGGAAGGATGCACAGGAAGTGGAGGAGTTGAGAAGACGTGCAAATGCTTGGAAAAAGCCAGCCAAGGCTTTCATTGAGATTGACAGTCAGGTGCACGAATTTGTTGTAGGAGACAAAACGCACCCGCAAAGTGATCAGATTTATACTAAGCTGAACGCATTGGCCATCAAAATGAAGAATGAAGGATATAGGCCATGTTTGGACAGAGTTTCAAATCTGAGTTCAGATGAGAAGGAAACTGCCCTGTGTGGACATTCTGAGAAGCTGGCGATTGCTTTTGGACTCATAAGCACGTCTGGACGCACAACTATCCGCATAGCAAAGAATCTGCGGATGTGTACGGACTGCCATATTGCCACTAAGGTGATATCCAGGATAGAATTACGGAACATTGTAGTAAAAGATGCTTACTGCATTCATCAATTTCAAAATGGGGTGTGCTCTTGTAAAGAATAAAAGAGAAAATGAACAAATAGTACAAAGGCCTGTAAAAACAATTGATGTTAGGGTTCTGTAATCAACTCTTTCCTTTCAGCAACGTTCACTTAAATCTGTACACCCTTGCTTGGTACCATGCCAATTTGCATATTATGGCATACGGAGTGCTTGCAACTACTATGTTTATTGGTGTCAATACTATCATCAGTTTATGAACAGTCCGTCTTCTCTCTGCTCATCACTTTGAATTTTCTTGCATTTGGTAAAATAGGTTTACTCGTTATCGTTAAGGGATGAATTGCTATGTTTGTGATATATAGAGTAAATAGTATCCCCTTGGTTCAATAAGAGGCTCTTAGTTTTTACTTTTTAAAACCATATAAACCTAATCTAGGCCAATTACGGCCTTATAGATTTAATTGGTAGGGGTAAAAGAGGGGTGTGAAAAGGAATGTACAAATCACTTTAATAACACAAGGGGAAGGATGTTAATAAGAGGGGTCGAGGGTTTTGAGCTCACTAAGGGTTCAATCCCCCCTACACATTATCAAGGAGGCATTTTTGAGCCATCCCTTTTAGGTTAGTTGGCATGCCCTCAATCCCTAAATTAACTATACTACTCATGAGAAATCAATATAATTTCTGAAATGAAATACATGGTCTTACTTCATGGGCATGGGAGGTTTGAGTTTATGAAGTCCTGGGATTTTGAATAGGAAGAGGCAACATAGATCAATCAACAAAGAGTGGATTTAGGTAAGAGCTATTTTATGTAGCCATAAGTAAAATGTGTGAAATAACTCTTCAAGAACTAGTTGACATTGGAAAAGGTTGCCGAATTTGCAATACAAGGGACTTAATATGATGCTACCCTTTTATCCAACTTGATTGCGTGTCTATGTCTAGTGTGTCAACAACCTCGCACTCCAAAGAAACCCATGTTTCATGATTTTCTTCCAACTTGTATACACAATCTCATAAAGTATTCCACAAAAAATGTGCACAAAATGTAATCAATATTCTCTCCTTTTTATACACCTGAGAAGTCGATCAAAAGTAAGTCAACTTGCCAGCAAGACACTAAGGTCGGCTAAAATAATGAGATTCACTACATATCAAATGGGATTTTAGTTAATTACCCATCAGAAGGAGGATTAGCTGCGATTGTCTGATGCAAATCTTGAATTTATGAAGAGTGCTTTCTTAAACCCACACATAAAGGCTATTTTTGAAAGCATTGGTCTTGCATGTGTGTGTGTGTGTGTGTGTGTGTGTGTGAGAGAGAGAGAGAGAGAGAGAGAGAGAGAGAGAGAGAGAGAGAGAGCATGTATTTTGGAGAATTTCTTATATGTGCTAATTTCTAGCACTAATACTTGTATGAGAGTGTCTCGTAGCTTGTCATTCTATGAAATATGATTTTTCCCTAATAGTTGGGATCTTAAGAAACAAGTAACAACACATATACAATCTACATCAACATACTACTCAGTCAACATTGACACGTGTGTGTGTGTGTGTGAGAGAGAGAGAGAGAGAGAGAGAGAGAGAGAGAGAGAGAGAGAGAGAGAACCTCTCCCCCTCAAATGTTTAATATGCAGCACATATTCTCCATTCTTTTGGCATATGAAGGTCACCTTATGGCATAAGGCTACTCATAGTCATTTGCAACACCGATTCTATGGACCTTCATCTTATCCATGTTGTCCTAGTCATTTCCAGCACCAATTCTATGGGACCTTCATCTTATCCATGTTGTCATATGCTACATGATTCATTCCCTTCGCACACATATATGTGTATTGCATATTAGACGACAGGCATGCGCACATGTGCAGAGCTCTCCCGCAAAGCCATGGGGTTAGGAAATAGTGATCCACTTTGGCACTTACATTTTTTCCTTTTTTCCCAGTGGCATTGTTTCGCACATGGAGCACCACTTTACCTTGGGCATCCCCTTACATGCATCCAAGGGCTAGATGCATATTAGTGGGGAGAACTAGTAATCCTATATGAGGTTAACACACATACGATCTACATAGACATTCACTAGGTCTATATCAACACATTATATAGATCTAGATCATTGACACATGCTTCTTTATGTTTACTGGTGCATGCACCATGCCGGGACAGTTGAGGACTTTGTGTCCAAAAACCCCTTCCATGTGCCGCTCATGGAAGAACAAACAAAATTGTAATGCTACTTTGAAATGTCCATAAAATTATTATTGTTTGAGACTCAAAGTACTAAATTTTTGGTTTAAAAGCAAGTAGCATGGACTTAGATCCAGTGCTTGCATGTGATTTCTTCGTCTGCATTCGTGAAATATATATATGTGTGTGTGTGTGTAGAGAGAGAGAGAGAGAGACATCATAGAGAGAGGGGTTATGTTGAGAGAGAGAGAGAGAGAGAGAGAGAGAGAGAGAGAGAGAGAGGGGGGGGGGGGTCATAGAGAGGGGTTATGCACACACACACACACACACAGAGTGAGAGATGTCATAGAGAGAGGGGTTATGCTGAGAGAGAGAGAGCGAGAGAGAGAGAGAGAGAGAGAGAGAGAGAGAGACGTCATAGAGAGAGGGGTTATGCACACATGCACACACACACACACAAAGAGAGAGAGAGAGAGAGAGAGAGAGAGAGAGAGAGGTCACAAGTGGAATACGTGGAACAAAATGTGGTGGTTGCCAAGAAAAATTCGCTTCAAAACTCGCTTCTTGCCCATCCCCTTATATTGTCCACTAGAAATCTTCACTTTTACACATGTTTAGTACTGAAATTGTCCCATACTAATCTTAACACACGTATTGCCATGGTTCTCTCTCCTAATTCCCTTATGATTCTTTTTTCAAATACAATTTTAGTCATGTACTCTTTGGTTTACTCTAGACATTGATGACAATAGCTAGGACTTATGACACTTGTTTTTCCATCATTAATTAACTCGTTATTGTTTGTGTTGGATGGTGATAGGTATCAGAAACTTTCTGTGGAGAAACTTTGGAGTTGGAGCATCACTGTATTCAATTAGTGATTTTCTTTATCAAAAATAGAAAATTTTTACTATGATTTTGTAAATGTTTTTACAAATGCTTTTGATTTGAAATGTCAATTTACCAATAGTCTTGTCTATAAAAAAAAAGAAACCTATTTGGCATTTTTGGACCAAATGCACTTGTTGCATTTCTAAACCATCAACATCTACTATTTTTGTAGGACTTCACACACACACACACACACACACACACACACACACACACACTCAATCGTAATTTACTACCAGTTGTTTCGCTCAGTTAGATATCTAAGGTAATATGTATTTATACAACGTATATACCATCACATGAGTACTCATACCCATTAACCCTTCTCCCATATGACAATGACTGGACTTACAGCTTAATTCCTTCGTTTGGTCTAAATCAACCAAATGTAACTCCTTAATTTCACCTCACTCTTACCATGGATGTAGTAAATTTCTCAGGATTTATCCTCCATTAATGTCACCATATCTTGTCAATCTATTAAAATGACTATTTTTACCTATCCTCTAAAAGAAATAATCTCCTACTTCCCTCGTAATGAGTCTTTAGCCCCAGTAATGTCTTATTAAAAATATTGTTGAGGCCCCAGTAATGTCTCGTTAAAAATATCGTTGAGAACCTTTGAGTGAATATAGCACTTATTTGTCTTTTCTTCCCTTTGATTCCCATCGCTCTCTTAGATAGACTAAGTAGAGTGTTCCCTGAGGCGCTTTTAAATTGCTAGTCGAATGACTGGCAATAGTTAGCTAGAGGCCATAACTGGCATTTATGGTAATGGCCTCCCCGTGGCATATACCTAGCCTTTTTCTAAACCTAAACTCCTCACCTTATGCCTCATAATCTAACAGCTACTCTTCTCTCCACTGAGCATCTATCTATAGCGATTTTCTCTATAAGTTGTCTATGAAGGTCGCTTCTTCAAATGCCCTATGCAACCCTCTAAGCCCCATGACTCCCTACTAATCTCCATCTCGCGATTCCCTACTAATCTCTACCTCGCGACTCCCTACTAGTCTCCACCTCTAGTAAAGCTTTCGGAAATCTCCTCTAGTTTCTTCTTCCTCTCATATACCGTTCGCCTCTACCATCCCCTCACCTCTCTTCTCTTTACCCTGTTACTCTATCAAGCATTCTCATCCCTATTCCTTAAGAGAACGCAGCAATCTCACATAATGTCTTCTGTGGAGGTTTCCCCCGTCGAAGCAATTGAGCAATATAGTGCAGTTGGCAGTGTTCCCTCCTCCTCTTCTCAGGTCTGCTCCCTCGATCTCTCTATGCATGCAGATCGTCATAATCACTATTGATTAATGGTGGCTGCATTGCAATATGATTGTGAGGTCTTGCTTGAATCCGTGACTATGCACTGATAATTGACTATGAATCGCCTTCCGTGGATCCATGTGTTGTGATTTCCATAGTCACAAATTTCTCTATTAGTTCAAGTGTGTTAGATAAGTTTTTCTTGAATCGATCCATGAAGGTTAAATGCTTCACATATCAGTAGTAAATGTTGTCGCAATACTTTCTTATCATGAATGCTATACAAATCTAGTCTTTTAAACATTATAGGCATGGATGTATGTTGTAATTTCTGTCAGTTGAATCATTCAAAGAGAACCCAAACAGTGGGAAACTCCTCTCTCGATTAATAAGTGCATATGGTTTTAACGCAATATAGTTACTAGTTTTTCGTAAAATGTCCCTTTATTAAAGGAGACCGACCCTAAAATTGTTATGGTTTATCAGATCTTGAGTTTTCAATCTTGTGTTGCTACAGATGTAGTCCCATGCTTCCCTTTGCAGTATGATGCTCGGAATGCATATGTTGGAGCGGGTTAGCAATGATTAACCATCTTGTTTAAGAATCGAGACCTAGAGTTCTTTTGTTGTGTTCTCTAGCTATAGATTTGTTTGATCATAAACAATCGAAGTAATGGGTTTGTTTGCGATTGATCATTGAATGTATGCTTGTCCAAAAGCATCATATGGGGAATAGCATCTAAACCTTTTGCTTGCACTTTGAATGCCTTTCATGTATGGTACATATGATGACTATGGCTAAACTTTTAATGGGGATGCATTAGTCACCTCATTCTGTCTCTGGTTCTTAACCATGTTGTCTTCTCACTCAAACCCATAATGATGGTTTATAGTGGGCATCTCCTTGTCTTCTTTAGGCTTGGGGTCTTGAGTATTTGAAGATGTATGTACTCCGTGTTTTCGTACTTATCAGAGTCCTAAATAATGGTGTAGTCCTGGTCTAAGTCTTTGAATTGTAGGAATCCATAGCCAAGTCAAGCTGGTTGTCCTTTTTGTTAGTCTGGTACGTGCTTGTAGAAGGTTGTATCATGCTTACCACCAATTAATGGTGGCTATACATACCCAACCCTAGCCCAACAATCCACACACACCACTATTATCCACAGCTTTCCTCGATATACTTGTGCTTACCAAGGTAGCTAGTGACTGATTTTATTTGGTTACTCAAGCCTTCTAACATGTCTCATCTTTCAACTCACATAATGTATGTTGGCTTTTGTCATTGAATTTTATAAACATCCAAAAGGATGCGCCTTGAAGCTTTATCACTCATTTTTTCGGTCTGTAATAATATATAAGTTCTTCTTTAAAATACCCCATGAAAATCCTATGATTTACAGTCATTGTTGCCAGAAGATAGCAAATTTGGACTTCTGCAGATAAAGCATCTCATGAGCAAAAATATGTGCTGTTACCATTGAGTTTTATGTTTACTGCCCTGAGATGTTTTTCACTATAAAGAGTCTAGAAGATGTTGAAGAGTTACCACTTTAATAGTATATAAGTTCATCTTAAAAGTTTCCCTTGAGCATTTACAGTCATTTAATATTGTTGCCAGTAGATAGCAAATCTGAAATTCTATAAACAAAGCTTTTTCATGAACAGAAATATATGTTGGTGCTACCGGTAACTTTTATGCTTGCAGCCCTGAGATGTTTTTCATTATAGATGATCTAGAGGTTGCTAAGGAGTTACCACTTGGGCTCCAAATGAACTGATATTATTGTCAGAAGATAGAAAATATGAATTTCTGCAGACAAGGCATTTTCATGAGCAGAAATATATGACATTGCCAGTGTATTTTTATGCTTGCTGCCCTGAGATGTTTTTCATTTTAGAAGATCTAGAGGATGCTAAGGAGTTACCACTTGTACTCCGAATGAACTATTGATTCTTATGTCATGGAATGGGGTCTCACTTATGCAATTTGTTCCTTGCTTGGATAGCTATGGTTAATCTTGGAATGCCAACAGTTAAACTCTTTGACCAGTCTGTAAAATAGTTCTGTGGATGAGTTTCTTGCTAACCTAGCCTGATATGTAGATAGGTTATGGCATGGATAAGTTTGATGGGCTAGCTCGGGATGCAGTATGAAAGCATATACCTATGTGGTGAAAGTAAATCACAATCCACTACATTGTGACTTCCCCTAGGATGGCTTTTATATCTGTCTAATCCTAGTTATGCTTTCAAACTTGATCACCACTTTGTAGGTCATAGGTCTAATAAAATTCTCTCATTCTTTGTAACTGATCCCCTGTGTCTAAAATCCCTTATTACAGTTGGTTTATTTTGAAGCATGCTGAAAAATATGAGATCTCTATTTTACTAGTTCTTGACCCTGGCATTGAAATCCTTATGTAATAAGACCTTTCCCTGCCATGCATGTCTTTGGCTGTGTTATCTGTTCACTTCTTACAGATGTCTCGACATATTTGTGAGTTGTAAGGGAAAGAAACTTTTTCTTCTCTCTTTTTTGTTTTAACGCATTAGTCTTCTCCTCCTATATTTCAGCTCTCAATTTGGTTCATGTCTTCAAGATGTTATATATCTCTGAGTGGACTGTGGATGGGTGTTCCTTGATTGTGATAACAAGCCGTTGAGGGTTATGACACCTGCAGTCCCAAGAAGGAGTTATGTTTTGACTAACATTTCCTCTCTTGGATGGATGCAGGTAACAATCCTTGACACTGGAACTCCTCTCATCCCAGTTGCTTTGAGATCCATCTTTTTAGAAATAACTTCTGAGAAGTGTACCTTTTAAAATTAATAAAAGTTATATTTCAAAAATATTTTTTGTTGCAAATACAATTTTATGTTAACCAAGACAGAACCACTACCTGTTTCCAGGAGTAAATTCGTAGTCCTAACACACACACACACACACACACACACACACACACACACACAAAGCGCATGCACGCACACGTGCACGCACACACACACACACTACATGCATGCACGCACATGCACGCACATGCATGCACATACACACACACACACCCCGTGCGTGCATGCATGTATACACATGCACACGCACCCCCGTGCACACACACACATGCATGTATGGACATGCACACACCAACATTTGCAATTGTATTAATCAAATGGGAGAAATAAGAATAAGTTGTACAAAAGTATTGTACATATCACTTGCTACAATTAAATTAAGCTATTAAAGCTATAAGGCATGCACATACTTGATAAAAAGATATGGCAAAAATTTCCCCATCGATGTCCCACATCCATACGTTACGTCAAAGTGACAACATTTTTATTCACTCAAAGTAGAGTCTTCTCTTACTTTCCTTTGATTGAAATCGATGGATGTTCTCCGTAACCATGAAATTGCAAAGTTGTATGCCAACAAAGAACATTTTATTCTAATAATAATGAAAAGAAGAAGGATGATGTGACACATTGGATGCCTATATTTTTACCTCTTTATATTGTGCTAGATATTTATCTTGATGCTTGTTAAACATTTTGCACATTACCTACATGGGAAGAGAAAGGCTTAATGAAATTTGAAGATGTGAATGTTAGCAACTATAATTCTCTTTTACAAGATAGTGTTGGCTCTAGGAAAATGAAACAGCCACAACCAATTCGTACTTATGTTTAATGTATATGAGAGTCAAGGAGGAACATTCTAGTTTTGAAAAGAGCAAGTTATTTTGTGTAATGTAAGGTAGATGCACTTTATTGTCAAACAATGATTCTTAGGGTTATAATGATACTTGGAGTTATAATGATGCTTGGAGTCCCAATAATAATGCACACAACAATCTTTCTCTCTCTCTCTCTCTCTCTCTCTCTCTCTCTCTCTCTCTCTCTCACACACACACACACACACACACACACACACACACACACACACACACACACACACACACACACACACACATGCATGCACGCACGCACGCATGCACATTCCACATGCGACACACACACACACATGTACGAGTGCAAACATACAATAGCCCTACACCTATACATATTGTGTACGTATGGTCTAGCTTGTTTTCATAAGCATGCACATATCTAACAAAAGCACGAATGATGCAAGATAGATCCGATGCACGTAGTATTGGAAAGGGTTCCTGATTACTAGTCAACTAATTGTATCGCCTTTGATGCTTGGAAGGTAAGGCAATGGGTGATTGGTAGATCAAAGATCAACAAAATTTTAGCTAATTCTATGTATAGATGTTTGGTGGGCGAGTTATGACTTGTTCCGGCTCTAAACAGTAAATGGTTGGTGAGAAGGAAACCTGGGTGGTGGTCAAGGCGAATAGCAAAAATCTGGAGAGTCCATCTCCCAAGCAAGGCTAAATTTCTACTGTGGAAAATATTCCACTAGTGGTTGCCTATCAAAGGTCCAATGGCTAAGCATGTCTCAGTATCTCCGCCTGATATGCCCTCTTTGTGGAGTTGCAACAATAAGACACCTCATGTGGAGCTGCTTGGCATCCCGCATAGTTTGGGGGAAAGTGGAGAGAGCTGTCCATAGCTCGGAATTTATGGGGAGGTTCTCTTTAGCAAGATCTCAGCTAGAAGCTGACCTTGTTGGGCAAAACCTTGGGTCTACCATCAATGTTGGCGAGCACATGGCCACAGAGTCCTCTATCTTAGTGGCTCTCAGAGGGAATTTGAGGGATTTTGCTACTCTATTCGAAGAGAAGTTTCCTGTGGTGAGTTATTGTATCCTTGTTGTTGGATCGCATGTTGCAACCTAAGTTTCACTCTACTTTCAGAGTGCTGGCCAAGGGTAGTGGCCCCTCCTTTTGTCGGCCTCAGTTTTGTAAGGTCTGTTCTCGGGTCTGACCAACCTCGCTTACATAATATATCTAAACTTTTTGAAAAAAACAAAAAACAAAAGCACAACATTAACACCATTTTTCTTTGATATCACATTTAATAAAAGAAGGGAGCATGTCCATGATAGATAGCTATGAAAGGGATGGATTGATGCTTGTGCTATTATTTATTAAGGAGAATGCAACAAAATGTTTAGTACATGACACAATTATTTACGTTGCCTGAGCTTTATTTTTTTAGATCAAATCACTGACTTTAGTGACTTTCTTCCCATTAACTTTTAAAGTTTACTTAGTCTCGTTGTATTATATTGAGATTGATATTTGATGATTCTTTCATTTAGAGAAAGAGGTTTCCTTTTTCCTTAGTAAATGTAGGTGTGTGCACGTTGAGTTCATGTCTAAACTATGTTGCACCTTAATAAACAATTGTATGCTCTCCATCTTCCCAAACCTCCAAAGCAAAATGGGTTTTCTTCAAATTTACTATTATTGGGACCCCCTTAGCCAATAGTAATTGGCATTCACAATGATGTGTGTCTCCAACTTTAAGCTTGAGCAATACTTGTCATTGCATGTGTGTTCCCTTGTTAGTTGGGAGGTGCCTTAATTGCACATAGCTTGTTGCGTTGGATGCCTTGAGTGGGTTGGTGGGGTGAAAGAGAAATCTTTAGAAAGTGACTAAGACCCCGTGCAAGGTTAAACAACTTCTTGCCATTTGACATAGGGACTGCAACCAATCTTGTGTAAGGCATGTAAGGCCACTATCTTTGTCCTTGCTCTCATCTCAATAAATGCCAAACAATTTTCCATGTTTTGTTGAGTCAGGGAACATATTTGTTTAATATGTAAGGTACATGAGACCACCATACTCGGCCATGATCTTAGCTCAACAAATGTTCACTAGTAGGGCGATACTAGTTTAGCATCTACTTAGGATACTCTAGTTGGATCAGCACTATTGCGTAGAGTCATATAACACCAAAAGGCAAGCAAGCTTCCCAAACATAATGACTGAGCAAAAGTTAATGATTTGTATATAGAGTTCATAGGGACGTGCTCATTAATGAATGTTCTTTTTCCCCATTGTGTACATCTATTCATTTAGCAGTCCACTATTTAACCTTTGAAGGCATGGCGAGTTTGCGGGCGACTCCATAATTTTGAAGGCCCCCCTCCTCCCTTGGATTGCAAATCGTAACTTTGGCTCCATGGAAATAGGCCCATCTACCCTTGGCCATTATTGAGCACCATAATATACAATGAAAACAGATTTAGCCTCGGGATTAGAAAGGGGGAGTTGCTAACTAGTGTGTTTGATACATGAGGAGAAATGTGTGAATGTGGGCATTTTGAGAGGAGGTGGAGTAAGAGGGGAAATGTGTGTATGTGCATGCTTACAAATGGGGAGACATACCTGTATGTAGTTGTGTGTGCAAGCATGTGCAACAGCATATCATGTGTAGGTGGTGCATAGGCATATGTATAAGGAAATGGCTAGGGGAGGACTTTCTTGGGAGGAAAGTCTATGGTAAATGGCAAGCGGCCGAAAGGCCACAAGCCATTTTCCATGGACTTTTCAACCAAAAAGTCCACGTGCAACCCATCCACCCATGTTAAGTGTTCAAGGGGAGGCTAGTAAGTTTTTAGATGATCAAATTGATGATGACCTTCTGCTAGTCAATGGTGACTTTTTACTTACATGTTGGTAGTCAATTGAAGGAGGCCAAATATAACCCCCCAAAGGTCAGGCTGAAAACAAAAAACGGTGCAAACTTGTGAGGTTTCTCTATCTACAAATGTACATTTTTGCTTGTGAACATTGTCTTTGCTACTTGTGTGTGTCATGTGCATGCATTGCCCTTTCAAGCATGTGTGTGTGTGTGTCACATGGAGGCAATGCTGCGTGTGAGGATGTGTGTGTGCTCTTAGAGAGTAGTCACGCGACGATGCCCTAGATTTGCGAATTTGGGGAAATGGTTTTGAAAAAGGTTGCAAACTCAAGTAGTGTCGCCAGTCTTGGAGCAAGTATGGTCATCATCTCCACCAATCGATTTTCATTTGCACGGCCATATGCACACAATTGCAAGCAAGCCTTGGATGGGTGATCATGATACCCACAAAGATGTCCACGACTATGGGTGTGGAGTGACTATGCGCGGACACACACACACACACACACAAAAGTATGTCCACTCACACACTCAGAGTCAATCAGACTCAATATGTCACGTGACACAACCTAGTCACAGGTACGTGCAACAGTGCACGAGTGGGGGGTCCTTGAGGACTACAAAGGTAGTGGGTTGGCAACAAGTGTGAGGACACTGTTTGGAGCGAATCCTTAATTCGCTGAATTGGCGCGCTGCAAGGGGGACTAATCATTACCCGCAAGAAAACAAACAAAAAACAAAAGGATTAATCATTCCGGTCCCAAAAGAAAAGGATTAATAAAATATCCACAGCGTCGCAGCCACGCACGCAGCCGCACGGCCGTTGGGCTGCGGGGATGACGTCACGAAGGGCCCACGGCCCATCCGCCCATGTTACACGCAATACGTGGTGGACAGGGGCGTAGTAGCCGCCGACGGTGCCACGTTGGCAATGCGGCGACAGCTTCCCGACTGCTTTCGATGGGTCGTGGCAGGTGGGCGATCAAAATTCGACAGGTGCGTACATGCCACGCAAGCGCCGTGTTGGCACTGTTGTGGTTCCACCGGCTGCGACGGTTTGGGGCGGTGGGCAGAGAAGCGAAATCGGGGAACGATGAACGGGCGATAGCCGGTAAAATCTCCAACTGGATCATTTTGGTCATCGTCTCGGTTTTTTGGGGGTTGGGAAAACAGAGCTTGGAAGCTCGCATCCGCCATAGCCACAGCACTTACAAAGCTTTTGTTTGTTTGACCTTCCTTTCAAGGCCGACTTTTGCCCAGTTCCACAGTCAAGCTCCAGTCCCCATTTTGCACCGTTTCTGGTTTTCAGGCCTGACCTTTGTCTCCTTGTCCTTTTTGCGTCTCTCGGCATCTTCCTCCTCTCTTGTGAGCTTCCTCTTCTTCTTCTTCTTCTTCAGCAACGGCACCCTGCAACCATCTCTTTGTCGTTGTTGCCTCTTTGCTTGCCTTCCCTTTTACCTTCTTCACTCCTCTTCCCCTTCTTTCATTTCTCCACTCCACCCTTCCTTGCTCCTTCCCTATGACTCGCTTTTCCTCTAACTGCCTCCTTTACTGCTCTAAAGCTTCACTCTAGCGCATCTTCATTCTGGCATTGTAGTGTTTTTCTGCATCGGGGTTTTGCTCCCTTCCTCTTCCCCTTCGCAACCTGCATTGCTCCTATGAGCTCTGCCCCTTCACTCCTCCGGTAGGGAGTTGCTCATGTGATCCTCTCCCAGGGTCTTGTATGGGCTTGGCATGCTTCTACCTGCCGTGCCTATGGGTACCATGCGGCAGATCGGGTCTTTTGGCTACCTCCCGGCTTCGAATGATGTGCTTCTAGAAATCCAAGTGAGCAGATTCATCAATGATTTCCTGTTCTCTCCAGTCGAAGATTGCAAAGCTCCGCCGATTTCTTCCTCCCCTTCCCGCCATGTAGACGGTGAGAAAGGCTCGCAGCCCTCGATCCTCGACGCAAACTGTCGGTTTGGCTCCAAAGATGCGTCTCTACATTGCACCCCGCCTCATCTATCTCAGCAGAATGCAGAGGTGTTTGTCAATGTGGGCACTCTAACGTCTGCCGGCAACGAAAGCGCTTCTGAGAGTCTGGCTAAATCGCTTAGAAGCGATCATGGCGGATGCTTAGCTAGCTCAGCCATTCCAGAGGAGTTAAGGATTAGCGTAAACGACCACTGTAGAGGCCTTGGCGTCGAGAGAACAGAGCTTGGAACTAAGGCCCTTAGCAACTCAACGACTTTCCCACCAAGCAAAGCGTCGGCCACCATGTCTGTATTCTGCACTGCACAAAAGCTAAGTGCACAAGGGGAGCCTGACAAGACATCAAGCCGTGACGATGCTGCTGACAGAGTGAGCGGCCATGCGCTGCAAGACTATGAAGCGGTGACCATGGACGCTATGGAAGGAGAACAGGGGAGGAACGCAGGTCACGCTCACTTGAGCAGAATGGAGATCTCTCAGTGTAAGAGCAAGAGGCAGCTCACGAGGAACGACAGCAGCGCAGCTAGTGAAGCAGACACAGAGGTTAAGCCGAGTTGCAGGAAGCCACCGAGGCCACCGAGGCCAACGAAGCTACCTTCAGACGGATCGTGCCCTGGGCTAACGAGGTGTACCTCTGAGACAAGTCTGCTGCTGCTAAGCACCAGGAGAGCCAAAACGGAACGCAAGAGGAAGATGGCAGCTGCTTCTTCCGCAAGCTCGGCCACATCAATGTGGGCTCTCATTTTCACTCTCTGTTTTGCAGTTGCGATGGTAGTCCAAGGTGAGAGCCCTGTAGAGGAGCTTCAGCAAATGAGATCCGTTTGCTTTGGTTCAAGCTTGGGAATGCGGCACAACAATGTAGATATCTCAGCGTTCCTTGAATTCTGTCAATACCATTAGCTCACTTAGATTTTCCTTTGCAGGCTTTTTGTCCCAAGGTAGCCAAAGCCTTGCGATGGGTTCCAACAATGCATACTCTCCGTCGTCTTCTTCCATGTGAGCTTGCCCTCCTCTTTGGATTGTGATCGTAGATCTCGACATCACTTTTTAAGTGGCTCAAAATGAAGTTGTGCGGTTTCGTATGCCACAGGACTTAGGATACACGTCTGATACAAAACGTCTGTGTGAATTCGCATGAGCCATCCGTATCTTCTAGCAGATTTATGAAGCAGCTTTTGTTGTCTTCTACAGGAAAAGGGATATACCAACACCAGGATTAGAAGTCAAGCCTTCAGGTGTGCAGATTGGAGCTAGCTTGGACATCCACAACCAAGCAGGTAGAAGTAATGATGTGGGCAGAGAAATATCCTCACAGCCCCTACCTATCTCTATGGGTTCTAACTCAAGAGATGGCGAGATGGATTTTGACTCAAGAAATGGTAATACGTGGGTTACATGACCTGTTACATAACAAATCGGTTAGGCATCAGAGCTGCAATTGCTTGTTGTAAATATGTAGAGGATGTGCTAGCTACAATACCTTTTTTTTTACCTGGTTTCAATTTTGTAAATATCTAGTGAAATCTGGTTTTGTGCTTTTTCAAAGCCTATTTATCGATTTGGTTTAGCAAAGCATGATACAAAATTTGGATGTCTAGCTTTGTGAAATTGTAATAAGTTCTCTTAAGATCTACTGCACTTCCTTAGCATGATGATGAAATATATTGGACTTGTGGCAATGAGCAGACAGTCTTATTGCTTTGCTGAATGGATGAGGCGTTTAGATTCACCACATTTTTTTAAAGGATGAGTACCTCAGAGGTGTTCAACGTAGAGTACATCAGATTTATAGTAAACTACGGTGCGAAGTATGTAGACCCCTTAAATGGAGAACATGGTCACCCTAGTATGTATCCATTGTTTTGCATGGTGTATGTCATTCATCATGTGGGCAATGTTTTGCGTGTTAAATTAGACTCATGGTTTTGCAAAACCCCTAGGTTGTAAAAGTTTGTTCCATGACAATCTTGATAAGGATTGAGTTTGGTTCTACAAATATCAATCCAATTTTCAATAACATCTAAAATCTTGAGGGTGGTGTATTGGTGGTAGGCTCAGACACATTATTTATAGGGATGATGGACCTAGCTTGTTGTAGATTGGGCCTATTTGTACCTAGGAAACACATTGAATATCCCACCAACTTATCATGATGAGGGTATTACAATTGCTAGTGTGATTCTAAGGAGTATGAGATGTTTTTTTTCACCCTTGGTTTAGAACGTATACTTATGTTCGACATTAATTAGGAGATGCTTTTCCACACTCAGTGTAGATCTTGTTTTGCATTTGAATTTGGATGAAAGTTTGTTTGTTGTGAATGGTTGTGGAAGTAGAGCTCTTGTTTGTAAAGACTTCAAAGCATTTTGTAAACAAGTAACATGACCTATCTACGACGAGCTAGAGACCCATTCCGTTGGGTCTCAAGGTGGGAGTTTCGAAATTCTTTAATTTAAAAAAATAAAATTTCAAGTTTTAAGACCCCCTCGAGTGGATGATTGAAATCAAACTACTAATGTTTAAGAAAGCAACAACGAGGCAAACAACAATCACAAAGGGAAGTTCAAAATTTTTTTCATAGAGGCAAATAAGAGAGAGAGAGAGAGAGAGAGAGAGAGTTACGGGGTGAAATTATTTTTACTCATTTAGTGGGATAATTAAAATTGAATGACCAACTCTAAAGAATGCCAGAGCGAGGCGAAAAACAGTCACCTCCAAAAATATATTCTCTCTCTCTCTCTCTCTCTCTCTCTCTCTCTCTCTCTCTCTCTTTGTCTCTCTCTCTCTCGTGCCGCATGTGTTCTCAAAGACTACGTGTCTTCTCGAGCATTGCATGTCTTTTGGGACGGGGCGGCGTGTCTTCTCTAAATCTCTGGAGCGCCACCTTCTACCTTGTGGCTAATGGCATCGTGCCATGTGGCAATCGACAGTTGATCCATTCCCTCTTTGCAAACACGTGCCTTGTGGAATCGTCTCTCTCTCTCTCTCTCTCCATATATATAATAATATTTTAATATGTTATAATCTAATGTATATTATTTTTTATTTATAAAATATATTTTAATATATTGTATTATATTATATTGTATCTTAAATAAAATATAATATGTAAGATATTCTCTCTCTCTCACATAGAACCTCCGCATCTCTCTCCCCGAACCTTCCTCCTCTCCCCTGAATGTCCCTCCTCTTCCCTCGAAGCTCCAAATTCGTGCCATGCCATCACGTATGGGATTTTGGTCCTTTAAGAATATAATAGAAATAGATGTATTATATATATATCATATTTATATTATAATATATATTTATTATATGTTACATAATATAATATATATAAGTTACATTATATATATATGTATATATATATATTGCATGATATAATTTTATATATATAATATATTTATCCACCTCTCTCTCTCTCTCTCTCTCTCTCTCTCTCTCTCTCTCTCTCTCTCTCTCTCTCTCTCTCTCTTTGTTCACTATGTCTCATTGTCTCTCTCTTCCTTCTCTGTTTGATTCTTCACTCAGACTGTTCATTCAGCATGTTAGATTGTGCACTCAGCATCATGTCAAACTGCGCACGTCAGGACTCAGGATTGTGTTGCCCGCATCAGATTCGCTTTGCTCATGACATGTGGCTCGAGCCTCTAGGTGATGTGCAGCCTACTCCTCTCATGCCATGAGATGTGGCGCCCGCCACCCAATGCTAGTAGCGTGGCCACCTCGTGTATGTGTGTGCTGCCAGTGGTCATTTCCTACATCCCATACACCGCCATGTGGTAGGTGCACCGCTGCCCTACCCCCTCGCATTTATATGTGTAGCTACTGCATCCTCTCTCTCTTCTCTCAACCTCATCCATGGCATGGACTCTTGCCCTTGCAGATTGTGCCACGTGGTCTTTTTCTCTCCCCAGACCACCTCCTCCTCTCCCCGAAGCTCTCCTGAACCTCCCTTCTCTCTTGCCGAGCCTCCAAATGCCTGCCATGTTGGCTTGGTATGCCTCTCTCCCTCCTTAAGAAATACTATAGATGAGCTCCATTTATGGAGCCTTTGAAGCATAGAATGTTTCCTTAACAACTCATTAAAAATTTAGCATTGAGGAATAAAAGTTGAGGAGAACCCTTGAAGTCTAATTTAAGACTTATGTTATGGTAGCTATATCTTTGTTTTGGTCTTGTATCCATACTTCCCTTGTTCCAACATATTAAGATTACTAAAGTCAACTCAAATCTACGAAGGCTTGGCTCTTTTTACAATTTAATATCGAGTCATGAATGGACACCCTTTAGGCTCCTCTTCCACTTGATTCTTCCTCACTACATGCTTTACTTTCTGATGAAATGTCACATCATGAGAAGTAAACAATTTGTGAGCTACAAGATTACACAGCTTATTAGCTTATAAGCTATGTGTTCCTTTTCACACCCAATCATAAGCTTCACAGCTATAGCATAGGGCCAAGCATGGAAATATAAGTTATATTTTGACTATAGATGTACTATAGTCAAAATATAGTTCTATGGTTCTAGTCACCTACAAAATATAGGTCATATTTTACTTAGGGTCAAAACATTATTTGACTATATATGTACACTCAAGCGTGGAAAGGAGTTTTTGTGTTAGCTTAGGGAAGAAGGATTTTTATTCATGGTGGACATTGATGGAGGCTTTCCATTGGGACGCTTAAGGGTGATAAGAACTTGTAGGGGTCAAAAAAAGTTGGCATGGTATAGAAAGGGGATGGGATTGTGAAGTTTAATCTACAAGTTTAAGGGTTGCAAAGGTAGACAAAGAGTGGGAGAAAGGATTGTGAAAGTAGAATGAGGTTTGGACTTAAGAAAAAGAGTATCTTTAAGAAAGGGAGATAAGGGAGAGAAGGACAAGAATGGTAGAGTACAAGATGAAGGGGTAGGGGGATCGAGGATATGATCAATGTTTTTGATTCTTCATGCACTATAAAGACACACTTGATTGACTACATATAAGCTTGTCCTTTAGTGCACCTAGAACATGAGCATGCGAAAGAGAGCCAAATACTTTGTATGATTGATAGAGGGCTTAAGTGAATGCCTCTCTCGACATCATGTTTTGCAAGAGATTTATAGAACATCTATTCATCAAATAAATTGGTGTGTCACATGCTTCTGCCCAATAGTGCCATTGGACTTTCTTATCATCAAGAATACATCTTTGTGATGCTACAATGATTTCTTTATTTGCTTGGATACTCCATTTTTGTCAAGAATGTATCTGCATGTGAATTGTCATTTAACCCCATAGTGCTTATAAAAGGTATTAAACTTTATTAACTTGTATTCCCCTTCATTGTCAAAATGGAGACCTTTATGTTTTACTAGTATACTTTTCCACTAGGGTTTTGAATCTTTGAAGATGCCGAGTGTGTTAAACTTCAACTTCAAGAAGTCTTCTGGAAGTATCATCAGTAAATGTGATAAAGTATAAAGCTCTTCTAATGGTCTTTTGGAAGCATAACTCCATAGACATGTGGAAGTCATTGTACAATATTTGACTTTTTCAAGGATATGGTGTCTTTTGAAGTTGAGGTATACAAACCTCTTATGCCATAGTGTACTCAAGTACACATCTAGATTTTGATGATGATCTACTACGGCTCTCTAGATTGGGACTATTGAAGATAGTTTTAAATTGTGGCCAGTCTTAACACCTTGAGAATTGATGGAGCATAGATTTCAAAGTTACCTAGTTGTGTATCCATACTTGTTAAACATAGCCTCATTTGACTTTCAGCCATGTATCCAACAAAAAGAAGTTTATGCCCCATTGGCATAACATAGAATGCATCTCTACGGTGCCTACATCACAATGCAAAGGTTTCCCAGTCCATTATATCTTGCATGGTGTATCGTCACCCATCACAATGTTCTCCTAAGGATTTTTCTAGGGCATTGTGCAAAGAACCATTCATTCCAAGCATCGTGGTTGCTAGGAATTGAGTCAAACCACCATGTGCCCTTTGTGACTCAGAGTAGCTAGTTTCTTTGAAAGAGCATACTACAAGATGAGGATATTACTATAGTAATTCATGAGAGTTATCCTCATCATAGGCATAATGTGAAGATTGTCTATGCTAAATGCCTTGATGTTGATGAGGATTTCTAGATCTAGTAGTTTGATCAGCATGTTCTTGCATTCTGGGTTCCCATTGTCCTATTATATAGCATAGTTTTATTTTTCTTTGGAGAAAAATAACATAGTATTTGCAAATGCCTCTTCCCATGGGATTCCATGTCCCCCTCTAAGTAGAAGGACCATGTTTTTGTGATGTCTTGATAAGGATGGAGATTGCCTGCCATAGTCTTGAGAAAGTGTTTCTCCTACCTTGATTGTTGAATCTAGTAGTATTGCTACCTCTACCTCTATAGAATCATCTTCCTCTAGCCGGAATGGCATGGTCATGACTTTTTGAGTCAATGTTTGCACCTCCTCTCATGTGCTCCTACTTAAACATATCTAACTGGACTTCAAATGAAGGTTATGCATCTCTAGCCATAATTACAGTCACAAACTAATCATAATCTTTCCTAGTCCATGGAGAGCAATCTAGACTACCATTTTGATTTGATCTCTTTACCTATTGAAGTCAACTAATTGCAAATGTTCTTCAATCTAACTAGGTATTCAAGTCCTAGTTTGTAGCTTTGAGGACTTGTTCTATTGGTTCTCCAATAGAATGCTCGCAGACATTTATTTTACATTGAAATAGCTTTGAAGATCCTTTCATGCATTCATGGAAAATGTTCAAACTCTTAGAATGGGTATCATAACATATTTAACATTGAAATTGATTATATTCAATGCTAATTGTGTCTTCTCATCCCAATTTGATTGTTTATTTACTATCTCTTGAAGCTGATTAAGAGTGAGTGGAGTTGTTGAAGATGTTTCCAAAGGCTTAAATCTCTTCTCTACCTCTGTGATATTGCCCTATAATTTCCTTAGCTGGAATATTTTCACCATCTTGAATTTCCAATTTCCAAAACTATTCTCATCTAGGCTGCTATTCTAATCTAGAAAGATAATATCATAAGAGATTCTACCATGATGAACCAACAATGTGAAAGGTCAGACTTGTATAATATAGTAACAAAAACATGCTAGAAATAACTAAATAGGATTCAATAAGTTCAATCTAAGAAAGTGTTGGAACTGGTGCCAAAATACTCAACTAGGGACTTTTCAAGGGTGGCATGAGAGTGTCGTACCCTGAAAGCAATGATCAAACTAGAAATTGAGTCTAATACTATCCATTTTCTCCAAGGTATAGATATGAATGAGCCCATTAGGAACTAAGCGAGTCGCTCTAGGAAGGGCTAAATTATCTTGGTGGAGTTCACTAAAAAAATCTACTAATCCACAACTAGAGTAGAAATGGATATGAGAAAAAGTAGCAAAATATTTCTATTCTTTTTACCATTTATGTGCTAGATTCAGAGAGGATGCAACTGAATTACAATTGGTTTTAAATAAAAATTTCATTGTGGATAGTTCAAGACTCAAAAGCAAATGTGTGGAGCACAAAAAAGTGACACTATTCTTTTTATTTCTCATGAAAGTTCTTTTAGGATCAAATGCTATGGTAATCAAAGGTTCCCTAAATTTGATCCAAAGGTGATGATGCAATAAGATCGTAGCTGGATTGGTAGATTTGAATGGTACTATCACTATGAGACATTGTCCTATGCAAATGACTGCAAAAGTGCTGACTAGGCACTATGGGCCATGTGTCAAAATCATAAACGTGTAAATGATTAGGCACTATGCAAGAGCACGAAAGCATTGTAAAGTGTCTAAAATAGCACACTCTTGAACATGAGTTATGACAGATTAAAGTGAAAAAAACATTCAATGAGTTCAAGAATGTTTGTTACGTGCAATCACAATATGGGTGGACGTTTGTTATTGTGACTCTATCATGCACGATGGAACCCACCCAATATTTTTTCTTTCTCATGTTCTATTTCTATTTCTTTGTCTCATCACAATTTGAATCTATAGCATTTATCTATCATGTTTCTCTTATTGTCACTCAGCATAATTTGAACGTCTACCTCAGTCTCCTACCAACTCTTATTGCTTGTGCATCCTCCCATCTAGCGAAAGACAATATGGAACATGTGAACAATCTTTGTGCAACCATGGCCTTGACGATGCTAGCTCAATAGGAATATAGGTAATTAAACACATATCTATGTTTCCAAATTGTACTGTCTCTCGAAAACATGACCTTTTTGTTCATATTGTGCTTCATGTGCTATGTAGCTCTAAAATATCTATGCAAAAAGAAATTTCTATGTATGAGATATAAAGTTTTTGTTTCTACATGATCTTCTTTGTTCTATTATGTGGTGCAAAAAAATTGTCTTTCAGCACTATAAAGCAAAAATATATGCTGTGTATGTTATAATCGATGTTGCTATGGTGTGAATTGAATGTTGTTTGTGCTATGATAGAATAAAATCTGCTACATATAGCAAATCTACATGTTTTTTGCTACCTCAAACATATAGCATACATGGTGTTTTAGATTTACTATGTTAAAATGTTGTGCTATATAGCATATATTTAATTCAACTGTACAATAGAAATAATCGCCTTTGTAGCATACAAAGTGTGTCACAATTATCACACTAATAGAGTTTATTGTAGGTTATAGTTAGTGTGCTATAAATCCTATGTAGCAAAATCAAGGATGTTTTTATCGAAGGTATAGAAATATAGTATTATAATATACTGGCGAAATTTTTCATAAATTATTTTTAAAAGTTTCAAAGAATTGGTGAATTATATCTTTTGTTATAATTTTGTTTCAAAACTTGGCTAAATATTCTAGGGCATTTAAAAAACTTTCAATTTTCACAAATATACTAAAAACTAGTTATATTGAAAACCCTATCTTTAGGATACTGTAGAGTATGCAAAACATAAAATTGTTAATGAATATCCTTCAAATCCAATGGGGGAAGAAAATTCTCAAAGTCTAGTTTAAATAGTCCAAAAAAGCTAATTATAGCCTTTTCTTTTATAGCTTGACTTCCAGAGTGCTAATGCTCTATCATATGGAAAGCTACTAACATCATAAGAACAAGAGTATAATCTCAAGCTAAGATCTAAGTTATCATCTAGCTTATTACGAAGCTTATTCTTCAAGTAACCAAGAGTACTAAAACATCTTTCATCCTCAACTGAGCCAAGAATAAAGGTTTGACACAAATTTGCAAGCTTGAAGTACTCAGAAATGTTATCTCGTAGGAATGTACTACGAGAGAGCTCGTTCCAAAGCCAAACCATCGAACCTTGCATTTGAACATTTTCCATTAAATTACTTTGCTAGTGCATGACTTCTCCAAAAAGGGAAGACTGTGAATAAAGCTTTCCAAAATCCAACAAACCATTGTACTTTATATTGTCCATGTCAATGTCCCATCCAAAGTGTTTTTTGAGAGCATCCAAATGATTCTTTAGACCTGCTTTGATACTTTCATAAGATCCATTGACCCAAAAATGTGGAAATATGATGGTAAATGCTTCCATTAGGTCAATTCGTGGAAACCTACTTCTGATCTCATCTACTACTGCACTTGCAACTTCACTAAGGGCATTTTTCACTATTTGTACTTTCTTTAAAAAAGCCTCTTTTTTAATGTATTGTAGTCTTTTGTGTCGTTTGTTTTCTCTCATCATCCTGAAAACCTGATTGTTTGCACGAAGGCAAACATATCCTTCCTGGTCACATGTTAAAAGTGAGGAATCCCTATCTAGGTTTATTAAACTTTCCCAATCTTTAAACAATTTCTCGTCTTGAAAACTGGAGCTTGACTTCTTATCGTATGCTATTGTTATACTCAAATTAGTGAGTTTTATTGCCTTGACATATTCATTGATATAAAGATCCTTCGATTGCGACATTTTACTCAACATATTCATTTTGTCTAAAAGTGGAATAATTCCACACAATCCCAATATCGAATCTATGTTGGTCAGTTTATGATACAAAATATCTGCCTTTCCAACCTCTTCTTTTTCCTCTGCGTGCAAATAGACCAAAGTCTTGTATTCATCCCATAATCTTTTCACTGGCTGAACTAAAGATATCCATCTAGTATCCACATTCTTCAAAATCTTCCTCCCTTTTGTACCCAGTGCTTCTGCAATAACTCTAAATTGATTGTATCTTTTTGGACTCTTGCAAAAGTAAGAGTAGCTTTTTTTAACCAATGTCTCGATTTGTTGTACTGATGGAAATGTGGACACAACTTTGTAAGCTAGATTTGTGCAATGAGCCATACAATGTATCCCAACATAGTAAGGAGCATATTTTGTTTCTATTTGTATAGAGACACCATTCCGATAACCTTGCAAGACTGAAGCACCATCACATGCGAAACAAACAAGTTTCTTGACCATCTCAGACTCTGTCATGCCTCCATACTCTTTTAAAGCTTGAATCAAAACTTGCACTAAGTTATTAGCATTGGATTCTGAATTAAGTTTGTGTACATGTAAAAAATATGGTTTTCTCTTATTGTTTTCTACCACGTACAAAGAAAGAGCACATCACAGACAATAATGCATATGCATATTCATGCAAATATAACTCTCTAAAAATTACAAAAATACTTTTAATGATACTTATATATGGTAGGTTAATTATATATACTTATAAAGATATATCTTTAAATATGCATGCATGCATGTGTGTGTGTGTGTTTATATTTATATCTCGTAGAAGTACTCTGCATTGCGACTATAGTCTATTGTGTCCCAACTTTGTGCACCGTTGGATGTACATTGAGATCCTAAGTTGTAATCGAGAGTAATCGAGAGTTGCTTGTGAGTCATTGATTTGGAGTTCATCCAACGGCACTTGTTGGTTACTTGTATTAGCCAGTCGATCTCACACGATTCTTGGAATTTAGCCTAGAGGACCTTTTCCCATTATGAACTAACAGTCATGATTCGTTCTCCATTGATGATAGTTGTTGATGGCATGGAGTCTAAAGAGTGCTCGAACATTCCTACACTTTTCGAGTAAGAAAGGGCAACCTCGGTCCCTTTCTTGGAGTAGGGAATGTGGAGGAATTTCTAGCTTAGAAAATGGCAAGCCCATTGGCCATTTATGAACTGAAAGGCTAGCTTCCCAACTTTTCCTATTGTCAAAGGATCTACATGGTGGGATGACAAATCAGTGTACGGTGTTCATTATGATTGGGGAAGCCCTTGTATTGAGACACATGTGTGATTTGGGATAAGGTGGTCAGTCGGGATGGGCTAATTCGGGACAAGGTCATTTGGGTACATAAGTGTTACAAATGTTTCTTGATCGGACGATGGAGATTAAAACTCCACCGATCAAGCCTGGATGCCAAGGTTCAAAGGAATAATGTAGCTCTACTAGTTAGTAATAGATTAGTCATGGATGTTTGCTCTTGCATAATCTATCTCTTGAGATCTACTAGTTAGTAATAGATTAGACATAGATGTTTTAGTCTCACTAGCTATTGTTATCCTCTCTCTTTTATAAAATCATCAAGTTATTATGGTACCACTTGTTAGTGCCCTCTTACAATCAAGTTATTATCGTACTAATTGTTAGTGCTCTAATAATTCAAGCTCTCAAACTATGCATCTTGAGCTATAGGTATCTCTTTAGTGATACACAATATTTACTATTAAGTTGCTATCATAGTAAACCTTGTACATAAGAGGGAAAGAGGGAGATACACAAGGCCCACATTGCTCATGAAGGATGCTTATTCATCACGGGGGAGAGATAGTGATTAAATGTACATTCTCCTTTACATAACCCTTACTTCCAAGAAGATGCATAAGGTTCTTCGCACATGTACTTAAAAGATGCCATGCCATCTTTCTTACACTCCTCTATATCCAACTATCATCCATATACTCATGCATACATATCATCTATACAACAACAATCTCCCCCTCAAGCTCAGCATGAGCTTTTACATCACATAGACCCAAAGCATCTCTAAAAAAACAAAAGTTATCTTTACTCAAGGATTGGTAAAGATATCTGCAATTTGGACATCTGTCCTCACACATCTCAAGTCAATTTTGCCACTTATCACTTTCTCCTTGATGTGTGATAGTGGACATCTATATTTTGTCCTTGCATGGTAGATAGGATTCATGGCCAACATAGTAGATCACTAACCATCAATTTATACATCCAACCCATGAAGAAGAAATATCAGCCCTCAACATCTTGTACTTTGCTAGCCATGTATGCATAGTGTATCCTCATATACCCATTGTAAGTCAATCTATCCACGGGGTGTCTCACCATTTCCAATCTTCTAAAGGGTTGTGTACTTGTTGCCATTTGCTTTCTAGCATGTGGTAGCACATACTTTGATGCATGCTTTGTCTCTTGAGCATTAACAAGTTGTAAATCACTCCCTTCATCACTATTTGCATCCTCAACACTCTCTTCAACTTCAACTTTTTTCTTGCCTTTGTCCACGTGCTTGCTCCCCCTTAATCTACCACTCCATGGGCTCACACTATTAAATAATTTCCTCATGTTGTGATGGCCTTGACATCACTTTACTTAGGGGCCCAATTTGCCATAATTTTATCTTTTCACCCTTTGGCATATGCTCATCCTCACAACAATGATTGGTTTGGGTTGATAGCATGCTTTATGCTCACTGAACTTCACATCCCTGCTCTCATATACTTGTCTAGTGATGGGATCATAGCATTTATATCCTTTCACTCAGATGGGAATCCCAAAGATACACATTTTACAACCTTTGGCTCCAACTTCTTCCTTATCTCATTTGGCATATGACAACAAATGTAGCTAAACACCTTCAAATAAGCCAAGGTTGGCTTGTACCCATGAATCTTTTCAAAAGGTGTCAACCCATGTATGGCATTCGTGGGTGTTCTATTCATGATATACGTGGCCGTATGCATTGCTTCAGCTCAAAAATTCAATTGCATATTAATTTCATCCATCATGGCTCTAACCATGTCACTAATCATCCTATTCGTCCTTTTCACAAAGGAATTTCATTAAGGAGTATATCTACAAGTGACCCATCTCTGAATGCCGTGGGCATATAGAAACTCATCAAATTCATGGGACATGTATTCTCCACCATTGTCCGTATGAAAACACTTTATGTAACACCCAAGCGCCTTCTCTAATTCTCTTAAATTGGCAAAACACTTGAAAGGCATCACTTTTGGCTTTCAGAATTAAACCCATGTCATCCGGCTGCAATTATCTATTAACGTGATATAGTATCTTGCTCCCTCAAGTGTTGCATGGTCCGTAGGTCCCCAAATATTTGAATGAACTATTTCCAATGGCTATTGCTCATTTTCCCCCTCTTTGGAAATGACAATCTTGTTTGTTTTGCAAATCGACATGCAAGGCATACACGGTTGAAATCTAAGTGGCCAAATATAGGCAGATCTCTCACCAATTCTTTGGTTTGCATCTCCTTCAAGCATCTATAATTAATGTACCCAAGTCTTTGTGCCAAAGTTTAGCCTCTTGATCTTGTTTAGGAGCACGATTGGCATACATATCTTGCTGTAAATAGGATTTTCTTGTATTAAATGTGAAAAACCTTCCTCTTTGTTGATGTTTGACAACCATCCTACCTGCTTTGCCATTATAAAACTCCTCCACAAAGCATCCAAACTTATTGAAACATACTCGATAGTCTTGGTCAACCATTTGACCAATGAAAGCAAGATTTTTGTGAGACTATGGGCACATATAAAACGTCTCCCAATGTATTCTCCACACCATAGTTATCCCTTAAGAGAATATCACCAATATGAGTACTCTTGTGCATGATATCATCTCCAGTAGCAACAAACTCCTCATAGGCATCTCATCCTTGTGAATGAACCACTCACCATGATGTGTCATATCATTCATGGTTCCCAAATCTATGAAATGAAGGCCCTTGTATGCTACTCATAACATGCTCCATACTAAAGAGTTGAGTGCCATATCCATGCTCATGTGCATACTCTCTTCCACTAACATAATGATTATATTGTGGTCTTCCACCATGCCCTCTATGTGTGGCATTATGCTTTGCATAAAAATTTCATCATAGTTCCCAAACTTACCACAAAAGTGGCAATTTCCAACTTGTGAAGTAGGAGTGGCCCTTCTTGTACCACAGGGTATGGCTCTCCCCCTTCCTCTTGGCATATAACATGTCCTCTTTGGGAAAAGTCTTTTTTGTTGAGACTTGTGGAGGCTTTGAGCCCAAGCTTTACCTCTTCTGTCATGCATAATGCAACTAGCTCCTCAAAATTGGGCATAGTGCCTCGCACAAAATAAGAAGTGTCCAATGATTTGTATTGAGGGCCCAGACCATTCAATGTGATAGACACCAAATTGTCATCTTCTTCATTGATATTTATAAAGGCAAGTCTTCCTTAATTTGCCTTATCTCAGCCACGTAGTCCGTAATGCTTCTAGTTCCTCTCCACATTCCATGGAGCTGCTACTTGAACTAAGTTTTTCTTGCCTCCATGCTTGTACTATATAAATTGTGAATGACATCCCAAGATTCTCTAGGCGTACTAGCCTTCTTGATGTGAGGGATGAGTGTATCAGAAATGTGAAGAGATATCTAATGTAATAAAATTTCCACCCATGTTTTGTACTCTAAATTTTGCTCATCTGTTGGTTCATCCCATGGCAACTCTGGGCATTCATCTTCACTTGTAATACTTGTGAGGTCTTAGCCATGCTCGATTCACAATACTTGCTTCCAAATGCAATTTAGCAAACCTCAAATCAATGGCACTTTTTTATATTTTCTGAGCACACTCACCTGAAGTGAGGTAAATGAGATTCAAATTTGAGAACTCACCCTCTTCTCAAGTGCTCAACTTTAAGGCATTCAAGAGCATCAAATTTGGGCACTAAATAGTCCACTTTTGGGCATCATTTTAAGCATGTACTAATGCACTAATGGCATTTCCCACTTTCTGCAAATGCGTGTTTTCTGGCATCAAACAACCACCAAATGTCTTTCAAATTTGCTCTTGCAATGATTTCCCAAACTAAAATTTATATCCCTCTTTTAGGCATCAAACGCATCTAATTTCGGGCATTCACACACTCATATGAATGCTCCAACTCAAATCTACTAGCAAAACCTTATTTCAATTGCTCAAACGCATTCACACTTGCATATGACCTACAATATCAACACTTTTCTGCCCCATATGTGTAAATTTCTGATTTTGGCATGCAATTCTTGCAACAAATGCTACTCCAAATGGAAATTCCTTCCAATTGGTACCCACGGGTACTATGCCAATCCTTTGCACAATCAAATTCAAGAAAATGTAAGAGAGTGAGCAATAATAGCTTACTTGGTCTCCAATGGAATAAGCATCATATATCCTCCTTTGCATTCAAATGATGATAAAGAAAATGTCCTTGAATCCCATTTGAGACCTCAACAACTTTTGTGTGTAATAGGGTTAACAACCTCCATGGAACACCTTTAATTACATGGAACAACCTTTGATTTGAGGGGAAAAGATGGGCAAATGCTCAAAGGTTCTAAGGACTTATTTACACCCAGTATCTACTCTTTAGTTAAAAGACAACACAAAATGGCTTTCCAAATTAATTTTTTATCAAAAGAGGCAAATATGAGATCAACTCTATATCACAATTTCTACCCCCTCCTTAGTTTCTCACTTCTCTCTATCAATCATGCTTCTATCAGTTGTGTGGTTGCTTCTCTCAAGGCATTTACAATATGCAATGCACATCAAATAAGTAGGCAATCCTCTTGCATATGACAGTGATTTGAATAGAGAATCAAGGACGGGGGATATGCTCAATCCCAATTGCTTTTGGCATTGATTTGTAACATTCAGCTAAAAAAAATAACTCTGTGTAACTTGCTATGCCTTGTGCTTGCAATAGATAGCCTCTGTCCCGATTAAACATGCCTACTACAGCCTTCGTGTCATCATAAGTAGCAATGAGGCTATGCATACTTACATGCTCCACTAGAAGATACTATGCAGCTTTCTCCTTGATATGGAGAACTTATTGGCTATGGCACCCCTTTTTGAACCTATATTAGGTATCATAATAGAATGGATATCAACAAACTCTTCTGTAACCTTGATTCTAGTGGGTGTCACATGATTATGGTTCTTCCTTTAGATACCTCTCTACTCATAGTCGTAACATGTTGATCAAGAGCTCAAGTCACCTAATCTGCTCATCGATATTCTTCTCCTTCCTTCTAAAATTTTAGATCAGATGCCTCTTGTATGGCAGTTTTGTTTCTACTATAGCTACCTTCTTGATAGCGGGTCTTCTTCTTTGAGTTTTGATCAGCCACAAGCTCTCTCTTGGATTTTGGATCCTCTTATTGCAATTGTTGCATTTGCATTCAGTCTTCTTGCTTTAACCCTGTAGCTTGACACCAGCAATGTCTCTTTCTTTCAAATATGATCTTCACAAAGTCATCCGTTCAGATTTTGATATCAAAGGTTCATCTCTTTTCTTTTACAACTATAAGCATCTTCAGAATTCCATCACTTTAACAATCTGTTTCTTGATACATGCAAGTAGCTTCTTTCAATGTGCTACTCAAGCTACCTTCAAGCTCTTTTCCAAGCTTTCAAGTTTGCTCCAGCTCCTTCTAACCGGCTCTAATACCAAAGTGAAAAATACATAAGAGGGAAAGGGGGGGATACACAAGGCTCATATTACTCATGAAGGATGCTTCTTCATCATAAGGGAGAGAGAGAGAGATTACACTTACATTCTCCTTTACATAGTCCTTACTTCCAAGAAGATGCATAAGGTTCTTCACACATATACTTTAAAGATGCCATGTCATCTTTCTTACACTCCTCTATATCAAACCATCATCCATACACTCATGCATACATATCATCTATACATCAACAGTGAGAAGGTCTGTGTGAGCAACTAAGTTATTGGTTGTTTGATACTAGTGACTATTCTCTATGTTAGTTAAAACTTGATGCCCACAATAGAGCAAGAGACAATGATTGACAAGGAACCTTGTGTGTAGACTGAGCAATTTCATGTCACTAGATGTTCAATAAGAATTTGTTCTCAAATGTCATAGTTTCATCCTCATTGTTTTGATTTTTATGTTATCACACTTTGTCACTTGCATATTCTTTTTAGTGAAGGTGGCTTTATAGATATGGTATACATTGTTCATATCCTTTTTGTAAAAATCTTGCGGATGTGTTTATAAACTAGAAACTCTACCTTTCAAAAATTTCATTGGAGAGATAACAGACTCTAAGAAGCAAAGGCTTGCAATGATCTACACTATTTCTAGAATCTTGAAATAGCTTTTATGTACCGTGTATGTAAACATGGGTTTTCTATTCTCCTACCTAAGAGAAGGAAACAAGGGTGGGTAGATAGGCTCTAGATTTCTTTAATGATCGTAATGGAGAGTATATGTAGATTAAGTGCATGTAGCTCATTGCACCACTTGATATATTCATATCTCATTGAATTCATTTATTACATGATATTTACAAACTCTTGTTGTCTTGGAGCATCAACCATTAAGACCAAATGCAACCTAAATCCTATGATTCTACTTTTTTTAGAAAGAACAAAAAAGGAAAAATTAAACGAAATCATGGACATGAGCCATGGCACAAGATTAAGTGGGATCTGGGCCTCCCTACAAATGTTAGGGGTAGTGCAATTATTGAGCTAGTGATGGCTAGAGATTGTGGCACTTTTTGGGAATTGAAGCCCATCAGATACACAAATTAGGCATGGCTTGCATGAGCTCATAATTTGTCATCATTGCAACTTGTAATATATTGTGGCCTTGACTAGTAATGAATACAATTATGTGAATATTGATGTTGCAATACTTCATCCTCACAGTTACCATTGTCAAAATTTGCAATGCTCCCTCATTGTCAAGAACGTGCATCAATAGAGAAGGCTTAGTATTTTTTAGAACAAGGATCACCATGTTATTGAAGTCCTAGAATAATCTTCATACAACTCATGTTATGCTTTCTAGTCGCTTACACATGTGCAATGATGAAAACAAGCTTTGGGCCCCCATATTTATAGTATAGGTTCTATTCATTGTGCATAATAGATATAAGTAACTCATCTCTAGCCAAAAGCAAATAACTATGTAAGTATAAATAAAACAATAATAATCAAAATCATCAATATCCCATAAACACTTCTTCATCCAAAAGTGAATGAGTAATTGCATAATAAATTAAAAAAACACTCACATCAATCCAAAAGACATGATATAAACCATGTTCAAGGCATCCAATATAACTATATAATAATAAATGGGACAAATACAAATAATAAATATTAAAATTCATCTTCATCCATATAATTGCACAACAAACAAGCTATTTTTTCTATGCACATATCAATCTAGAAGGCATGAAACAAACCATGTTTAAGAGATTCAATTCAAATCGCTAGAGGCACAAATCATAGCACTAGAATGCATAAACAACTACAAACCATGTACAAGAGATCAACTTCAAAATAGTGAGAATATCCTAAACATGTCATAGGAAAATTTCATATTCACCATATGTGTGGATGTTGTCAGCCTTCCTATTTTTATGGAGGTGTCTTTTATTAGAACAAAGTACAATGTTTATCCCATCTTTTGTAAAAAACTTGTGAATGTGTTTTGTAGAACAAAAACGTTTTCTTCCTTTCTATGATTGCATTCAAGCCACTAATTCAAAGGTAATGCTTCATATGGGAAGAACAATTCACCCATAAACTCTTAGAGTGCCTTATCAATTGCAAAGATAGTGGTAGCACGCAATGAGGTTTCACATTGCACGAAGTCATATCAACATAACTAAGCCTTTCATAACCTCACAATGAGTTCATACTTTAAGTTCGTATCTTTTAAAGTTAAGAAGCTGGGAAAATAATATATTGTCTCTTACGCTAACATATTAAATTTATGGATACTCAAAATTAGGAGGATGAGTGCAAAAAATAAGACTATGAAGGGTTCAAATTAAGTCCTAGACACCACTTTTTGCTTTTACAATAATAGCACAAGAATAGTGTTAGTAATATAACACACAACATGTTAGAAAACAGAAGGAAAGAATCACTCTAACCTCCAGCCAAGATCTCTCCCACTCTAGCAACACTCAACTCAGATAACTGATCACAGATACAATACTCACTCAGAGAAAACTTAGACAGAGAGAGAATATATTCATCCACCGGATGGTGGGCAGAAAATTGGCTCCAGGGGAGCAATACAAAACTCAGCCAAGTGCTGAGGCGAACTGAAGGAACTCTCTCTGTCAGAAGATACCAAATCTGAGTGCATAGCACAGCCTATAACTGAGGCTTTCTGTCCTGCAATGGATGCCAGAATAGAGAGAAGTGTGGGCCTTTTATAGGCACTGCCCAGGCCTTCTGGTCTGGCCGACCAGCAGGGTCAGTCCCCTGACTGGTGACCGACCAGAACAGTCTAGAAAACCGACCAGGTTCGGCCCTGGTCGGTGGCCCTGCCACAGGCCCTATAAAAGGGTGCCCTGTGTAGCCAGTCCATGCTTCTAGGGAGGCAAAGGGCCCCCCCAAATCTCTGCTATTTGTAGACAGCAGCTAGCCCGTGTGCTGGTTGCCAACTCTATTTGCCTAGGTCTCTCTTTCCCATCCCTCCTTACTCTCACTGCCCCTTGTCCCCACAAAACGGGGGCTCACAGGTGGGTACAGTGAGTCTCTAACACCCCCCTCAATGTCACAACTGTGGGCCAATCCCCATATGTTTGATGAGGTGCTCCATCTGTTCTCGAGGGAGTGCCTTCGTGAAGAGGTCGGACAAGTTGTCGGCGGTCGGGCAGTAGATAAGCTCGATCACGTCATCGATGATGAGCTCTCGAACAAAATGGTAATGAACTTCGATGTGTTTGGTCCGCGCATGGTACACTGGATTCTTGCCAATAGCTATGCAACTCTGATTGTCGCACATCAGCACTGTCGCATTCTCCTGATACACGTCCATGTCCTCTAGAATCCACCTCAACCACAGTGTCTCACAAGCTGCTGTACACGCGGCTCTGTACTCTGCCTCTGTAGATGAAAGGGACACTGTGGGTTGCTTCTTACTTAGCCAAGAGATGGCACCAGATGCAAGTAAGAAACAATATCCTGTCGTCGACCTTCTGGTGTCCACATCACCTGCCCTGTCACAGAACCCGCCTAGTTCGATGCCTTTGGTGTAGCTGATTCCAAAGTTGCAAGTACCCTTCAGATACCTCAGCACTCGTAAACCTGCATCCCAATGATTCTTCCTGGGAGAAGCAGAGAACTGGCATAATAGCCCAACTGCATAACAAATATCAGGGCGAGTATTGGTAAGGTAAAGCAAACTTCCTACCAATCGTCGATACAAAAGAGTATCAACCGGTTGAGATGTGTCGTGAACACTTAGCCGACCTCCATGGGAGTTAATGCTGTTCTGCAATCCTCCATCTGAAATCTCTTCAGAATTTCTCTGCAATATTTCTCCTGTGAAATGAAGATCCTATCTTTGGCCTGCTTTACTTCAATCCCAAGGAAGTAATGTAATAACCCAAGGTCAGTCATCTCAAACTCAGACATGAGTAGCTCCTAGACCTGTGAAATCTTCTTGACATGATCACCTGTCAAGATAAGATCATCAACATAGAGGATAAGTACCAATCGCAATCCCTTCTCATTGAACAAGTAAAGGTTTGCCTCAGAAGGACTCCGACTGAGCCCTATCTTCTGAAAGAATATATCAATCCTTTGGTACCAAGCTCTGGGGGCCTGTTTCAACCCGTATAACGCCTTCTTCAACCTGCAGACCTTTAATAGGGACACTGGATCTTGAAAGCTCGGTGGCTGCTCCACGTATACCTCCTCCTCCAGGGTTCCATTAAGGAATGCGGACTTCACATCCATTTGAAAAATAGGCCACTGGAATTGGGCAGCAAGGGCAATCACTGTTCGGATAGTAACCATGCGGGCTGTGGGAGCAAAAGTTTCATCAAAATCCATGCCTTCAGTTTGAGCAAAACCTTTCACTACCAACCTTGCTTTATACTTATCCAAGCTGCCGTTGGATTTGTATTTAAGTTTGTATACCCACTTAGTGCCGATGACTTTCCGTCGAAGGGGCCTGGCCACTAGGTCCCATGTATGGTTCTTCAGGATAGCATCCATCTCTGCCTGCATGGCAGCCTGCCATTCAGGATTTTCCTTCGCCTCCTCGAAGGTTCTTGGCTCAACAATCTGAGCCACCAAAGCAAAATTCACGGATGGGGCCTTTTGAAGACGTTGAGACCGTCGCACTCCGGAACTGCTACTCTCAGGTAATGAGGTGACCCGAGACTCTTCCAATGTCCGGAGGTACCATTGGGGCAACTTTTTATGCTTCTCTGTGCGAGGAGGAACGGGAACTTCTTCTGGAACATCCTGCTCTTCCTGAGTATCGGGTGGAATATCAGCTTTTGATTGGGTAACCTCTTGAATGGTCAACCTAGGACGGGGTGGGATCGGGGGTTGAACAATCTCCTCCTCCTCAATTTGAGGCTCCTCCTGGGTTCAGGTTCTTTTTCCACGAAGACAACATCCCGACTGATGAGTATTTGCTTCTTTACTGGGTCGAAGAGGCGGTAGGCCTTGGATTCTTCACTATACCCAACAAAGATACATTGTCTGCTTCGGGAATCAAGCTTAGTCCTGTCTTCCTTGTGCACATGCACCCACGCGTTAGAACCAAAAATGCGGAGATGAGTAATAGAGGGCTTCTTACCATAAAATGCCTCATATGGAGTCTTGTCCTTGACGGCCTTCGTCTTGGTCCAGTTGAGAATGTGTACGGCTGTATTGATAGCTTCACTCCAATAGGCTTTAGAAAGATTCCTCCCTCAGAGCATAGCAAGCCCTGTCTTGGTGGTGGTTCTATGCTTTCTCTCGGCTACCCCGTTTTGCTGAGAAGTATGTGCCGTGGTGAGTTGTCGCTTGATCCCATGCTTGCGACAAAATGTGTTGAACACACTTGAGGTGAATTCTCCCCCCCTGTCTGTGCGAAATGTCTTGACATCCTCCCGTGTCTCCTTTTCAACTCTAGCCTTCCAGTCTTTGAATTTCTCAAAAGCCTGAGACTTTTTAGCCAAACAATATACCCAAGTCATTCTACTGAAATCATCCACAAAGAGAAGTGAATACCTGGATCCTGCCCATGATGCTGTAGACATTGGACCACAAATGTCGGCGTGAACCAACTCAAGTGGTTTGCTGGCCCAAAACGAAGCCTCTTGTGGGAACTTATCCCTGTGCTGCTTGCCTTCTAGACAAGCCCTACAGACATCATCCTTGCCTGTAATTGGTGGAAGTCCATCCACCATCTTCGACTTTGACATTTCAGCCAAGATTCCATAGCTGACGTGACCGACGAAGCGCTCATGCCAAAGTTTGGACTTTCCGTGATCGTCATGAACCAACATTGCACTGAGACGGTACAGTCCATTCTCTTCAACACTCTGTGCCACCACCTGCCCACTCCCTTTGGGTGTCACGGTGACCTTGCCATCTTGAAAAAGAACTGCCATGTTGTTTTTGTCCATCTGACTTACAGATAGTAAATTCTTGCAAAGGTCGGGTACATAAAGTACTCCAGAGATATCCTTCTCCTCACCCACCGTGGTAATGAAAGGAATGCTACTGATGCCCTTCACAGGACATGTCCGGCTATCCCCAATAGAAACTTTGGAATCTGGGTGTGTACTTTCCATGGTTTTGAACCAAGTCCTTCTGTTGGACATGTGCTTAGAAGCACCGCTGTCAACATACCAACCCTCTTTACCTTCACTAACTGCATAAGCTGAACAATGTTCACTGAGTAAGAATAACTGTCCAGTTGTCACATTGGCAGAATCACTCTTAGGCTCTTCTTTGTTTTTGGCTTCTCTTTTTCGCTTTTGATCCGCCTTCTTCTTCCGGCATTCTTTGGCGGAGTGGCCAAGCTTTTCACAGTAAAAGCACTTCATTTTCTTCTTACGTTCAGCGTCCTCTGATTTCTTGGAATCCTTTGGCTTGCCTTTGCCAGGCTTGTCTTTGGCAACCAATGCCTTTTCGTCGGTTTGCATAAAGAGTTTCTCTCGAGCCTCCTCCTGAAGCAAGAGTGGACAAAGCTCCTCAAAGGTAATTGGCTTTGTCCGTTGACCCGCAGTGACCGTAGTCACAAAACTTTTGAAACTCCTTGGCAACTTGTGGAGTGTGAGTAATGCTAATTGACTCGTGTCCACCTTCTAACCAACCGCTACGAGCTGGTCCCGCACAACTTTCACCTTTGTCAGATGATCATGCACACTATCACCCTCATTCATATCAAGATTATAAAGCTGATGCTGAAGTGTAATGGTACGAGCTGTATTATCGGTTTCATATAGCTCCTTCAGTATGGTCCACGCCTCTGAAGACGTCTCTGCCAACTAGATATGAGGAATCACAGCATCTGCTGTCGTGCCTATAAGCATTGCTAAGGCTTGAGCATCCCTCTCCTCCCATGCACAGAGTTCATCCGCATCTGCTTCAGCTAGAACTTCACCTCTTTTGTCCACAATGTCCTCCGGCTTTTCTTCGGTCCCATTCACAATCTTCCACAACCTCCGTGCCAACAGATGGCTTCGGATCTTGACTTTCCAGATTGGAAAGTTCGTACCATCGAGCTTTCCAGCTTCACCAAAATTTGGGATAAATGAAGAAGGAAGATGACTGGAGAAGGAAGAAGGACGAGCAATGGATGTAGAGGCTTCTAATCGCTGATCCATCTCGGTGAATAGCTAAAAACTGAATAACTGAAACAGAAATAAATGAACTGACCTTCTGTACTAGACTGAGCTGAAAACAGAGTTGCCTTACTGCCAAGGAACTCCTTCCTTCAGAGAGTGTTTTTGATGAGGAAGAGTCGAGAGCCTATGGCTCTGATACCATGTTAGAAAACAGAAGGAAAGAATCACTCTAACCTCCAGCCAAGATCTCTCCCGCTCTAGCAACACTCAACTCAGATAACTGATCATAGATACAATACTCACTCAGAGAAAACTTAGACAGAGAGAGAATATATTCATCCACCGGATGGTGGGCAGAAAACTGGCTCTCAGGGAGCAATACAAAACTCAGCCAAGTGCTGAGGCGAACTGAAGGAACTCTCTCTATCAGAAGATACCAAATCTGAGTGCACAGCATAGCCTATAACTGAGGCTTTCTGTCCTGCATTGGATGCCAAAATGGAGAGAAGTGTGGGCCTTTTATAGGCACTGCCCAGGCCTTCTGGTCTGGCCGACCAGCAGGGTCAGTCCCCTGACTAGTGACCGACCAGAATAGTCTGGAAAACCGGCCCTGGTGGCCCTGGTTGGGCCGACTGGCCCTGCCATAGGCCCCTATAAAAGGTGCCCTGTGCAGCCAGTCCATGCTTCTAGGGAGGCAAAGGGCCCCCCCCAAATCTCTACTGTTTGCAGACAGCAGCCAGCCCGTGTGCTGGTTGCCAACTCTGTTTGCCTGGGTCTCTCTTTCCCATCCCTCCTTACTCTCACTGCCCCTTGTCCCCACAAAACAGGGGCTCACAGGTGGGTACAGTGAGTCTCTAACACAACAAGTGCTAAGATCTCAAGAACACCAATTTGGAAATTAGAGATGTGTACCATTATTAATGATATGAATAAAGACATAAAAAACATAAGCACTTGTTGCTCTTGAAGCTCACTGTAGATAGATGATATGTATGAGTAGAGAGATTCTTCAGGAACATAGCACTAGGAGGGTACTTAAGAGAATTCCTTCATCAATGATTCAAGCATAATAATTAAGAGAGGGAATTATATTTTTCTTAGTTTAATTGACACATATGGTTTTGCAATATAGTAGAAGTGTCAAGAACTCGACATTGGGTTGCCCTCTATGGAGAGGAGATGCAATATTGTATAACAAGTTTGTGTTGGATTGGCATATCGTAGATCTAAACTTTCCAATCCAATGATGCACGTCAGAAGTCACAGGAATCAATCATCACCAAATGAGCAAATCACCAAGTGACAGGTGGTTTTGGCCCTCTAACATCCGCTGATAGCTGGAAATTGGCACCAATCACCGATTTCTGGTCAGAAATGACTCTCGGCCTCTGAGCAATCGTTGGTGACCCTAGTTTCCTCCCAAGGATCGACTTCCAACATCGATTTCAAACACCCTCTTGTGAGAAATCAAGTCACACACATTGTTGAGAAAGGGGGTGGTTCAAGGAACTAAACGTATGGTTGGGAGGTGATCTGAAGGGATCCTGAGCAACCTACACCTCTCAAAACACCAATTTGCACCTCACACTGGCATCCTCACACAACACCACACCTCAAAGATACACAACACAGTCTCTCAAAATTGCAAACACAAAACATAATCACAACACACACTCTCCAATGCCGGAGCTCACAATACAGTATCTCCCCAGACTCTCCAACCCGTCACTAAAAATTGAACACAATGATTTCTCCAACCTGCCAAAATAGAGGCACTCAACAAACCTAGAAGCCACCGCCAAAATAGAGGCACTTAGCAAAAACGTGAACAAAAACCAAGCCTATAGCAAACACCACGTGTCCATCCTTGAGTCAATGCCATGTGTTGATCCCTCAATGGCCAAGAAAGTGCCTTCAGTCACACTTTCTTGGGAAGTACACATCTAAGTGTGGTCATCTTCACAATGGAAGAGAAGATCTCATCAAAGTCCACACCCTTCTCTTGCTCCCTTTAGCAACCAAATGGGCCTTGTACTTAGGCACATCATCACCTGTTACCTGCATCTTGTAGACCCATTTACATGGTAGTGCTTTCTTTCCATGTGGGAAAGAAACCAAGTCCGAAGTCTTATTTTTCATAAGTGAATTCATCTTTGATTGCATAGCACACTCCCACTTGTGCTAATCCTTGTGCATCATAGTCTCTCTGTAGCAAGAAGGCTCCCCACAATCAATAAGCTCATCCCCTGGAACAAATCTCTCAGGCAGTCTAAACACTCTAGATGATCTCCTCAAGGGCATTTTAGCTTGCTGTCCCACCTGCATATCAGCCACACTTGGCTCATCATTTCTAGCAATAGATGATCCATCATCTATCCTTGTGTACCTATGGGAGTATCTAGGGGCACCATTTCCTCTCATTGAAGACCACATCATGGCTTTGTATGATCTTCTTTTCTTCTGGATCCCAAAGATGATAGCTCATCTCTCCACTTTCACCATAACCTAGAAAGATGCATTTCTTAGACTTAGGATCTAGCTTCTTTCGAAGCTCTTTTGGCACATATGCATATGCCTCACACCCAAATATATGCAAATGAGAGTAAGAGGGCTTCTTGCCACTCCATGGCTCTTCAAGAATACCACCATCCAAACTCTTTCTAGGTGATCTATTGATCACATGCACTGCAATCTTCATTACCTCAGCCCAAAAACCACTAGAAAGACTTGCATTGAAAAGCGTACATTGCACCTTTCTTGAATGGTGCGGTTCATCTGTTCTGCAACTCAATTTTGCTCTGGAGTATGAGGAGACGTGAGCTCCCTCTTGATCCAATGTGTATCATAGAAATGCTAAAAGTCATGAGAGATATACTCTCTACCATTATCAGTCTATAGGGATTTAAGCATTCTACCTGACTAATTTTCAGCCAAAGCCGGCCATTTTTGAAATACTTGGAACACATCGCTCTTCCGACCTATAGCATAAGCCCATACTTTCCTAGTTGCATCATCAATTAATGTCACATAGTATTCAGCCCCGCCTAATGACTGTGTAGGCATGGGACACATACGTTTGAATGCTCCAAATCAAGCCTTTCAAGCTCTTTCTGTCTACTTCTTTTATGGGCTGATTTAGTCTGCTTCCCATAGAGACAATGCTCACAAAATTCAAAGTCAAAAAAACTCAAATGCAGTACATAACCCAAATGGCATAAGAGTTTCATTCCATTCTGGCTCATGTGCCCCAAGCTGCAGTGCCACAAAGAAGTACTTGGTTGCTCGATTATTGCAACCAACATGATCAGACACCCTTGATACATATAAGGGATACAAAGTCCCACACTTGGCACACCTAGCTAAAAACATAGAGCCCTTTTGAATTTTCCAACTCTGAAAGCCAAAAGTGGTCTGAAAAGCAGCATCATCTAGGTGACCTGCTGAAATGAGACTCTTGGTCAGCTTAGGCACATGTCTCACATTTTTCAAAACAAATTCAAACCTATTTGCAAAAGAAAACTTTGTCACCTGCTCCCACTATTTCACATGCATAGTTATTTCCAAGATGCACACAACCTGTCTTTCCACCGTCATAAGTGGAGAACCATTCTCTATGGGGAGTAACATGGAATGAAGCGCCAGAATCCAAAATCCAATCCTGGGAATATGCATCATCTGAAGTCATAAGCAATTCTGTAGGTATACAAGACATGAAGAGAATGTCATTGTCACTATTATTAGTGATGATGACTGCATTGATCTCCTCAATCTTCATTTTTCCTTTGTCCTCCCTTGGACTCTCATCCTTCTTATTTGCACTCCAATTTGCATTCTTTTTCTTATCCTTTTGCTCTCTTTTTAACTTGTAGCAATCCTTTTTTTTGTGTCCCTTCTTGCCACAATGGTAACACTCAATGTTATGTGCCGTGGATTTGCTACAAGACTTCCCTCTTTCTGAGGACTTCCCCCTGAATTGTGATCTGCACCTTTGCACATTTAAGGATGCATCCTGCTTGTTTCCTTCCATAGACTTCCGTCTAATCTCTTCAGCCAACAAGCTACCCACAATATCATCAAACTTTAGTACTCCACAAGGTGTAGAGTTACTGATAGCAGTACAAAAGGTATCCCATGAGGATGGTAATGAACACAAGACGAATATTACCTTAGTCTCTGCATTAAAATTCATCTTCTGAGCTTGAAGCTGGCTGAAATAATATTGAATTCATTCGAGTGAGAAGTAATGGAGACCCCTTCCTTCATGTGCAGCTCAAATAACCTCTTCGTGAGGTAAATTTTATTAGAGGCAGTTTCCTTCTCATAAGTGGCACATAATTTCTTCCACAAAACTTCCGTAGTCTGCCCATTTACTACTGTGAAATAAACTAACTTTGCAAGATGATGTCTAACAATAGACTTTGCTTATGCATCCAACTCATTCCAATCATCCTTAGACATATCTACAGGCTTAGCTCCAATCCCTACTAAGAATTTAATCTGCGTCTTTTGAATAAGCACATCCTTTATCTGTTCTTTCCATAAAGAAAATTTTGTCCCATCAAATGTTTTAATGTTGAAAAACTCATTTTCAGACATGGAAGAGGATGCCATGATGCAAATTTAAACAAAATCCCAAATGCTAGTACCTACAAGAGAGAAATCACACCAAATACCAGGTGCAACCAAATATGTCTACCTTAATGAACTATAGTGTCACCAAAACTCAAGGCTCAAAGCATCAAAATGCATCTGACTCATATGCATATACTATGCATCCATATGAGCAAATCTGGCTCAAAGGAAAATGTCAACCTGTAATGACAAAACAATGGCAAACCCAATGCCAATAAGAGCCAAATGCCTCAAGCATAAACATCATCCATGGGCATAAGCATCAATAATGTCTCATCCAAGAGAGCATATCACTATGAGTGCATCCACTACAATATGTCAAAGCTGTCTCTCAGCATAAAATAGCATCTGTGTGCTAAACATACATCAATAAAGCATTCCACAAGGCAATCTGGGCCTATCAGTGCACCCAACAAGGATTGCAATGCATTCAAATGGCTTGTAATGCATCCACTACAATCCAATGCAAACCATGAATGAGCACACACAGCTCAAACTGCAACCAGAGTGATCTACATAAGGTATATCCAAAAAATCACGGCCCTATAGTAATAACGGCTAATGAAAATAGAACTTGAGATGCCTCAAAACATGGGAGTCACTGCAAAATCGGACTCACAGCAAGAGAATCTGCAAATATCTCTCTTCTACTAGAACTCCCCCAACCGATGAATGGGAAACGGGAAGTAAACCCTTGCAATTGACCTATAATCCAAAAATCAAAGGTTTGAAACTTTGAATGGATTTTTGATAGAGAAAAAGACGATTCGGCGCCTCAGAGAGACAAAACTTCTCCAAATCTCTACAAAATCATGCAAGAGTTGGCAGATAGGGGTTTTTGGGCCTCCGAAATGCAATGGAACAAATGGTTTTGAAAGCGTGGTCCCAATCACCAGGTCCAACACACGGACCAAAAAACGTTTTTGCAAACAAACTTGTTTGTAAACACCACTGGAGTGGGAATGATGAGCAACACAAAAGTTTAAGGACCTCTTGAGCCCACTGGAACTGACAAATCTATGAATGGTTGCTTCAAACTTGAGCTCCAACACACTTGCAAAAAAACGTTGAAGCAGAGACAATGAGTCAAAAATCCACCAAAATGATGCCAAATTCAAGAATGAAGGTGTTTTCAAACTCTCGAAGTGCAATGAACACCAAAATCAAGTAATGGTTGCCTCAACATGTCATTCCAGACTCTCAGTCTCATCGAAAGAAATAGGGGAATCATCAAAAAATGTCTTTTTCCTCCAAAACCACCTGTTGGCTTGCAAAAAACCACTGAGAGTACTTTCCAAATGATTCTGCAAGGTCTCTACATACTACGATGCAAGTAAATTCACCCAATGGAGCTTCTCCTTCCTCCCATAGAGCTGTAGTAGCAGACTTCAGGCTCTAGGCTCACACCCAAGCTCAGCTAAAACACTCGCGCTCTGATACCAATTGAGAGATCTCAATAACGAAAGTAGAATGGAAGTGAGTGAGAGAGAGGGAGAGCCAGAAGAGAGAGCCACACAACTTTTGGTGGGTGTAGAACACCCTAATCTTCTATGTCATCCATATATGTGTGTGTGTGTGTGTGTGTGTGTGTGTTTGAGTATTGTACATAACTGGGGTTAAGGTACAATGGCCTCCATATATATATATATATATATATGTGCACACGCACGCGCGCATGTGTGTGTGTGTGTGTGTGTGTGTGTGTGTTTGAGCATTGTACATAACTGGGGTTAAGGTACAATGGCCTTTAATCCCCACAGGAAGGGGAGGCGGCATCAATTTTCACAAGTTCCTCCACAAGTACACACATGCTCCATGGCTTGCTGCTGGTCACAAAACTCCATGTCACAGGAGGCAAGCCATTGGGGATGCTGACAACCTAAATTTTCATGGTCTCCTCATCAGGAAAAGGGCCAGAGCTGGAAGCTGGAGCAGCTGGCGAGCAGGTATGGTGGCTAATGATGAAGATGATGAGGAAACCTTATCGGACGAGCTTGCATGCAAACTGTTTTCGAGACCACTAACTCTTGATACAATGCCTCATGCTTTGCCTTTGCATTCAATTCCTCCTCTTGCAACTCCTTGATCTCCATCGCCCGCACCACAAACTCTTGGTCATTCTTCTACTCTCCCTATGGCGCTTCTTCAAAGCCATTATCTTCTTCGCACATGAACAATAGAAGAATCGTCTTCCTTGCATCCAGTCTCGAGGTTTTCTCCTCACCTTCTATCTCTTCTAGCCACACCGATGGAGCCCAAATGGCCCGATTCACCGCCCTCTTTCCCTTGTTTGTATTCCAAGAGAATTTTCAATTGATTACTGATTGAGTCAATTAGACTTGACAATCCACTAGATTTTCCTTTTGCATGCCCCCCTAGATTCGTCACCCTTTTCCCCTTTCTAGGAGATTTTTCAATTGAGTACTATGATTAAGTCAATCAGGCTTGATAATCCACTAGATTCTCCATTTGTATTCCTCCCTCGAACTAGTGCAACTGAATTAGTCTCTGTGATACGCTGACAAATTGTTGAATTGCACTGCATTATGATCTTTATGGTGATGACAACTTCAATGCAAGAGGGGAAAAATGGTTGACTTTTTGAAGGCAGCTCTACGTTTTGGTCACATTTTTTATAGAAAATGGCTACCTTTTTGCAGCTATACATTTTTGGTCACATGCTTTCTTTTACATTATTGGCTGAATATATCATTTTCATTATGGTTTAAATGGGTAGTCTTTGAGGATCGACTGTCATTTTTAATAAGAATTTAGTGATGAGACCCATGGGCATCATTAAAAACAGATTGTTTTGTTTAAAGAGACTAAATTTAGTAATTATGTTTAATGACAGAGACACAAAGCAACAGAGACATGGTAAATCATTTAGCAGCATAAGCGATTGAGTCTAGTAAAATTCCTTATTTACTTTGTAGTATAGATTCACGTGGTAGTAACTAGATTGGCAACAACTAAATATCATTCAGTCTCCAAGTTTTTAAATCATTTTGTCAATATTAACAAATTGTTTAGAGTTTGACGATTAGACATTGGATTTCTATCATGAACTATAAGGACTTCTGTATATTGAAACATTACAACCTTTTGGTGTTGGCTTTGATATATAAAATGGTTTTGCAGCCATTTACTATCACTTTTTATGGTGAGTGTACAATGAAATAGAATGGGAACTTGTAGGCATTTGCAAAACATAAAACCACAGAAGCTTGCAAAGGAAGAGGTAATACTAACTATACGACTCATCGAGGTACACCCTACAGCCTGCTTTACTTCGTAGTAGCAACTTTTTATTTCTATATATTCCTGCAGGCCATAATCTTTCCCATCCCAAAGGCAATTGGCTAAAAAGCTCAATAGGTAGGGAATGCACATTCTGGTTGTATAGTCTCTTGCAAATAGAAACGCTCCTTCTAGCTAGGAAAGTCCAGCATAGTACACCATAAAGTTATCCCTTTTGTAATGGAAGAGTCAGCTATCTTCATATCTACCTGGCTTAGAGTTTTAATTCAATTGACTGAGATACAAAAAGAGCTGACTTGACAACCAAGCACATTTTTCATAGAAAGATTTTCATCAAGTGGACTTCTCAGGTTAGAAGATACACTATAATGTGGCTTATTATATGTGAATCTAGTTATGCTATGTAGATTTACTTTGTTTCAAGACAAGAAAAAGGAGAATTAATATTGTAAAATGATTTTTTGTAGTAAAATTTCCCTTGAATAATAGTGTAAACAGGTGGTTTCGTACTAGTAAATTTAATTTTCCTTTGCAAAATGCAATATGTAGATGTACATTTTTAATTTATATTTTAAATTTTTAGCGTCATTATTCTTTGTACATTAATATGGCATAATGTGTACTCTGTTCTGTAATGGAATAGTGTGGACATTCTAAGACTCATTGTACCTAGTATGCACATTCTGTTCCATAATGGAATAGTGTGAACATTCTAAGACTGCTGGCTTCATTTACGTGAGTATCATGCCTACCTTGTATCTTTTCAAAATGGATGTATATACTTCAAGCTTATTCTAGTTTCGATTAGCATATTGACATAACTTAGTGTGTAAAATTTGTCCCTTAATAGAATAGTGTGGACATTCTAAGAGTTGGTATACTGAGTGTGCGCATTCTGTTCTATACTGGGACAGTGTGAACATTCTAAGACTTGTTTCATTTATGTAGAAACCTGATTCTAAGACGTTGTACTTAGTATGCACATTTTGTTCTGTAATGGAATAGTGTGAACATTCTAGCTTCATTTACATGAGTATTATGCATACCTTGTAACTTTTCAAAATGGATGTATACACTTCAAGCTTTATTCCAGTTCTAATCAGCATATTGACATAACTTAGTGTGTACACTCTATCCCTTAATTGAATAGTGTGGACATTCTCTGAGCTGCTATACTTAGTGTACACATTCTAGTTTTTTTTTAAACAGTGTGAACATTCTAAGATTTGTTTCATTTATGTGGAAACCTAGCGTGTATGTTCTATCCCATGATGGAATCGTGTAAATGTTCTAAGAGTTACTGTACTTAGTGTGTACATTCTATTCTATACTGGAACAATGTGAATATTCTAAGACTTGTTTCATTTGTATGAGTATTGTATGTGCAATATATCTTTTCAAAACATGGTAGTTGTAATAGTGTAATAGTTGTATGAGTATTGTACGAATAGTGTAAACATTCTAAGAGTTATTGTACTTAGTGTGTACATTCTATTCTGTACTGGAACAATGTGAATATTCTAAGACTTGTTTCATTTGTATGAGTATTGTATGTGTAATATATCTTTTCAAAACATGATATACACACTTTAACCTTTATTGTAGTTTTGCTAAACATTTAGATACAGCTTACTGTGTACATTCTACTTCATAATGGAATAGTATGAACACTTTAAGATTCATTGTGCTTAGCGTATATACTTTAAGATTCATTGTGCTTGGTGTATATGCATATTCTATTTTGTAATGATATAGTGTGGATATTCTAAGACTGGTTCATTTATATGTACATACGTGCTATTATAGTCTGATATGTGTGTTACTTAAATGAATAATATGTACTTTTTTAATGACATTATGCTTTTATTATGTGTGTTGGTATATCTTAGTGTGCACATTGTGTAGATTCTATTTCGTAATAGAATAGTGTAAACACTCTAACAATGGTTCCATTTACATGTACTACATATTGTTGCAGATTGCTATGTGCCGTATGCCATTTCATTTGTATGAGTATTGTATGTGTGATATATCTTTTCAAAACATGATATACACACTTTAACCTTTATTGTAGTTCTGATTAGCATATAAATATAGCTTAGCGTGTACATTCTATTTCATCATGGAATAGTGTGAAGACTCTAAGATTCATTATGCTTAGTGTATATATACATTTTTATTTTGTAAATAGTGTGGATATTCTAAGGCTGGCTCTATATGTGTACATATATGCTATTATAGACTGATATGTGCATTACATCTTACTTAAAGTGAATAATATATACGTTTTCAACTACGTTATGCTTTTAGTATGTGTATTAGTATATCTTAGTGTGCACATTCTATTCCATAATGGAATAGTGTAAACACTCTAGGAGTGGTTCCATTTACATGTATGTAGTTGTTACAGATTGCTGTGTATGATACACCATTTTTAGAGTAAATATGTACAATTTCAATTTCATTATACTTTTAATAAGGTACACATTCTATTGTACATTGGAACATTGTAGATACTCTAGGCTTGTTTAATGATGAAATTATCTTTTTGTGTTTAAATTGTGTTCATATATTTTTTTTTTCATTTTACCATTTTCTATACGTGCTTAGTATGTAAAATGTTGTAGCTTATGGCATGTAGAAAAAAGAAAAATAGTAGATTTATCAAAGATGGAATGCTGGTACTATTCATAGTATAACATTGGCTAACATGCATGAAGAGGAACTCAGAAATGCCTTTAGTGTGAATAGTAAGACTATTTCTACTTTGGTAGAACACTTAGCGAACAACACTGTATTTAGAGAGCTATGTATCAAGTGGCCAAAGTTTGAGTCAAACTTCGTTATTAACTGAAGGACACCTACGAGGATAATGCTTCAAGATTGTTGGTCAAATTGGTGCACAATCACTAGATCAACAATTCTCTAGTGATCCCCATTTTCAAAGTAAGATTGCTTTCATTGAACAATTATATAAAGACTATAAAGGCAGAGGTAGTTGCGTGAAAGACTAAAGAAAATGTACAACAGATTTGCAATGTCATGCCTGCATCAACATTGCTCGAATCACCTTCCATCCAGTTAGTACACCGTAGGCAAGTTATTTTTTTACCGAAAGCACATATAGGGACTGGTACATTTACACGAGTCAGCAAGGTCAAGATTTTTGAGGACACTTTCAAGGATGATGTATTTGCTTCAAAATGTTTTGTACAAGCAATAGTCAAAACAACAAAGAAGTACATGCACTACTGGAGGCTGCATGTCTACATATTACTCATCTAGGTATTGTCAGTACAATAGGATTGGTTAGAGATGAAAATGAACCAATGGTCATATATAAATACTAGAACGGTAGTCACTTGGATAGATGGTTATACTTGATGAGTGCAAATACTTCTAAATCTATACCCAAAAATTTTCTAGACATACCTAAAGAAGTGGGTACTCTAGAACGTTTTAAATGCCATATATTTGACATCATCAATGGATTAATTAAAACTATCAAATCTATACACAGTAAAGGCATTCTACACAATAACGTGCACTCCAGAAACATAATGGTTCATTTTTTGCAAGAAACGAACAATGTTTTCGTTGGCTTAGTGGGATGGAGCATGAGCACTTAAACTGATACATAAAAAACATTCCTAATGATACTATGGAAAGATTCCAACAACCCAAACAAAAGTTTTGACTTGTTTTTATACTGACACCTTTGATGGGATGCGACATGATCCTTGGGATTTAGTGGTTCCATGAGCATGTATCGACTCCTGATTGGTGGTAGGATATCTTCATGATTGTGGAAGGTTTATATGAGCCAGCCGTGATTTGCGGTGATCGAAGCATACCAGGGATCCCTTTAATATCTCATATCCAAGCAGGCCATGCCATCTACAAGGGAGCAATGTGTGCACTTGTTTATGTCCATGGGCAGATAAATTCAGATCAAGTTGCTCCTTCGATGGGGCAAACAATGGTTGATCTTGGCTTGTGCACACACATCATGCATAAGGCCATGCAATTTACCTTTTTAGTTCAAAAGGCCGTTTTTACATGGGATGCACTTGAATGTTTTAGTATTATCCCTCCCCGATATTGCAAAGCACAAGCCATCTACTCACTTTGCTTAGTAATGCACCCAAGGCATGATATGTGTTGAACAAGCTACATGATGTATGTACAAGAGCATTCTCTATTAGTGCTAGCCATCATCCTACTATTGATGATCTCTCTGAGACAATGACTAGTGCTGGTCATCTTGGAATAGTAGCCTCTATAAACTTAGGACTTCAATATGACAATAAATAAATAGAATTTGAGAACTGCTAATTTGTCTTATATAAATTGTAATTTTACTTATAGTATTTATATGCAATGTAGCTGTTCACTTGTTCTTTTTTCTTGAGCTAATTTTCCTTTATTAAAAAAATATTATTTGCAAATAAATATTTATTTCTTCGATTTTTTTTAAACCTTCTGCACTTGAATATTTTTGTAAAGTTATAGTTTTTACTCCTATTGTTGAAAAAATAAATTTTATTATTTTAGTCTTAATTGGGAGTTTTTTTAAACTTATATACTTATGAACCAATTAGAAGGTAGCATGAACAAGTCAGAGAGTACTAGAAAAGCTACTTGATAAAGTACAAACCTAATATCATGAACAAGTCATAGAGTACCAGAAAAGCTACCTGACAAGGTTGAAGGTACAAACACAGTATCAAAGGATTTTAACTTGTCTCCAATATAAACACTTTTAAACATTCATTTGTATCATATTACAAGTTCATTGTTTTGGTATGACAAAAAAACTCTTTCACTATCATGTAGATATACTAATTTGAATTAATAGTGTAAAACTTTATGTTATATGTAGATTAATTTGCCTTAACGACACGTTTTCTTTGCGTTGACCCTTTATTTTTTTATCATTTTTAGTTTTGACATTACAATTACTATTTATTGTCTTTAATCTTACAACAGACAAACTGATGCACACTAATGCTTAAAGCTTTACATGATAGAAAAGAAGCGCAATATTTTCTAATAGACATTAAGTATTTCATTACAAAAGAAAATACTTACAACAATGTGAAAATAATTCTAACTTATCAAATTTAAATGTTTCATAAATAGTTCTATATGTAGTCCTTTTGCTCTATTTTTGTTAGGTGTGGATCTAGCATTTTTTGCAATCCCTCTTCGTGTATAGGTTCCTTTTCTTCCACAGGGTGTGATTCCTCCATTTCGTGCAGACATTGGCATTACTTGCACATGGAATCTCAATTTTGCTAAGGATCAAGTGGTGTCATACAAGTTAAGGGGTCTACCAAGCATATAGATCTTAAACTATAAAAAAACTATTAAGGTGACCAAATTGAGCAAAAGGCTTTATAGAAAGAACTTTTCTTAAACTGAGGAAGCCGCGGCAACCCATTGGTAGGGGGCCAGCCTACCAGGGCGGCAGTGTTGAGAGTTCACGCTCAACATCATGTGATCATGTGTGCATAGCACCATCACGTGATCATATGTGCATAGCACTAACCTTATAGAGTGCTATAAAGGAAAGGGTTAGATCCCCTAACCCTAACCCTAAAAGGGTTTGTATATATTCTATTTTTTCAACTAATTCTAGTGTACAGTTAGTCATTTGTGGTGTGCTCTCTAGCTGTGCCCTCTCTCCTCATCTCCACTCTTCTCCTCTCCCCTCTTCATATTTTGTCATGGTATCAGAGCTCCCTTGTCTTCGGTTGAGACATTGTGATTCTTGAGAGTGTGAGATTGAGAGATTGAGAGGTAGTCTTTCATTCCATTCACTTCCGTTGAGTGAAGGATTTCCGTTCATTGAAAGAGAGAAATTTCCTTCTCATTGAGAAGAATTTCCTTCATAGAGTGAGAGAGAGAGATCTAGTTTGTGAGAGGATTCATTGAGAGAGCTCTTGAAAAGTTTCATGAGAGATCTATGCTGAGAGATTTCTACTATGAGAGAGACTTTACTTTGCGAGAGTCTGTGAGAGAGAGACAGAGTCACTTTGCAGGTCCTATCCTGAACTGTATTGGTGGCGAACTACTTTAAGGGGAGCCTTGTCTTGGTGGGCTGCAGCAGCGACACCTACAAGCGAGATGGCGACGTCCTTCTCCAACAAGGCCAAGGTGGCCTCCAACGACACCCGCCTCTGCTCCACCTCCTTCTGTAGCTCCGCCTCTCGAATGGCAGCGTTCTTCGTTGCCTGTATCTTGGCCAATTCCGCCTCTTGCGTCCACAGCGCAGCCTTTGTCGCTAGCCTTGCATCTGCCTCCTTGACCTCTGCCTCTAGTGAATTGTGATAGACTTTCGTCTCCGCGTCCAACTTCATCTCTTGCTGCCGTCTCAGTGCTTCTTGCTGCTTGGTGAAAATCTTCAAAGCAAATGACTCCAACGACTACTTCGACACCCGCACGCGACGTCGTAGCTGCAAGCCCCGTCCACCAGCGCCATAGCTAAACGAGCTGCCACCACCTTCTACCTCCAGCGCTCCTACTACCTGCTCCAAAGACAACGCCAGCAACGTGATCTGCTTCAACAATACCTTCCACGGACTCCCGAGCGGCAACGTGATCTGCTTCAGCAACACCTTCCACGGACTCCCGAGCGGCAACGAAGAATCTACCGCCAGCGACTACCTTGCATCTCCGACGGACCTCCAGCAAAGCCTGTTCAGCCTCTACACTGAGCGACGCCTTCTACAACGCCTCGAACGGCGGCTCCTTCAACCCAGCTCCATTGACGGCTCCATCGAAGAAGAAGACGGAATCTTTGAGATTCCGTCAGAATCTCAAAGATTCCGATCGTCGTCCTTGTGACACGTGGACTCATCCACTCACCCTATCACAAGGGTCACCACACAGAGGTGTGGTCAATCAACTGACACGTGGCACTTATCCATTTGCCACATCATCTTATCTGCCACGTCAGTTGCCACATCATCTTATCTGCCACGTCAGCTGCCACGTCATTATTGCCACATCAGCTGCCACATCATCACTGCCACGTCAGCTACCACATCATCACTACCACGTCAGCTGCCACATCATCACTACCACATCAGCTGCCACATCATCTGCCATGTCATCAGTGCCACATCATCAGTGCCATGTCACCCTGCTGACATCATCTGTGCCACCTCAGCAGTCCAGTCAGCACTGACCCCTGCAGGCACAGTCCCTTGCCAGGCACACTGTGCACACACTGCATGTGCACACTCCTGCCACCTCAGCACAGAGCTTCACTGGCACACCTCTTGCTAAGCATAGTGCCACATCATCACTGCATGTGACTCACAATGACACATCATCATTGAGCACCATTTGCACTCCTTTTGCCCCTCCACCTAGATCAAGTCATATCTCTTGATCCAGGAAGAATTTGAGGGTGCTCCAAAAAGGAATGTCGCTCGATTTTTCGTGCTCTACGCGCTCGTTACATCACACGCACATTTCGGCACAAGTTACACTCACATTTGAGCCTCGCCGACAAAACCACTTCCTTCACGCACATTTGCCTCTACATCGACGCATCTGACCCAGCACTTAAAAAGAACAAAAGAAAAGGAATTATTTGCTGCTCTTTCATCGATCGACGGTTGGTTTAGATCTAGATCAGAGTAGACTAGATCGCCATAGAGGGGACGCTTTGAATTCCCCAAGTTGCCAATCTAAGCCATGCCCGAAATTCCCGACTAGTACCTACTCGGAGTCAGTCCATATGCTCACATCCGATTTCACATCATTACATTACCTGAAACCTTACGTTCATCAGTTCAGTGAGTAGACTTCAGAGTTCAGAGGCATTGCAGATTGATTCAGTGGGCAGATAGCACTTGATTTCACACACACATGCCACCATTGTAAAGCCTATTTGGCTATCTCACGGCATCGTGCACAACATTTTTTTCAGCCTTGTAAAGCCTCTTGGCTATTCCCGGCATCATTGCCACAAGCCTTGTAACACAGGTCAGATTTTATTTACTGCAGTTCTATCTTCACCGGCGGTACAGAGATTTCACTTGGCATCTTTAGTGTATTTGCAGTTGATTCATACAGAGTTTTCCAGGACACTTTTTTTAGTACATTGTTTGCACCATGTCGACTAGCAACCTCAATCTGGAGGCATCTGCTAAGTTAGACAACTCCAATTACGGTACATGGAAATATCGAATGGAGACCATTCTTGTGCTTCAGGACAAATGGGAGTATGTTGATGGATCCATACCTAGACCATTGGCAGATCCAGCCACCAGTAGCTCTACTCCATCTGTTGTCATAGCACCAGCAACGGGATCTACATCGGGATCTACATCTACACAAATAGTTTCCGCACCAGTAGCAGATCCTGCCATTGCCCGAGCTCAAGCAGAATGGGATAAGAAAGACAAGTATGCCTATCACCTGATTAAGCAGAATGTGCAAGATGTCATGCTAGGACAGCTCAACACAGTCAAGACATCAAAAGAAGCATGGGATATGTTCGCAGCTCTCTACGAGTCCAAGAACACATCCAGGATTCTCACCTTGAGAAACCAGATCAACCAGAGTTTCCGCAATAGCAATGAAACCGGTCATGCTTATGTACTCCGCATCAAAGACTACAACAATCAACTTGCAGCAGCAGGAGAGACTATGAATCCCGCAGAAATGGTTCAAGTAATCCTGAATGGACTAGGAGAAGGATATGAGAATCTGGTCCAGAGTATTGCCATCCAACGGCAAATTCCAACACTTGAAGAACTTCAGTCAGTTCTACTTGGTGAAGAACTCAGGACTCAGGCCATTCAAGCATGTAAAGGTCATTCTAATGATCAGGCATTCACAGCTTCAGACAGAAGCAGAGGCAAAGGCAGAAACAGAGGTAGATCATATCAGAAAAGTGGTCATCATCATCAACAAAATCAAAATCAGAATCAGCATCAGCATCAGCAGCATCCTCAGCAACATCAAAATCAGCAAAGAGGAAATCATTCCAACCGAGGAAGATTCCAAGGACGAGGGAATGCATCCACCACCAATGTGTCAAACATTCAATGCAACTATTGTCACAAGTTTGGACACTATGAAAGAGATTGCCGCAAGAAGCAGTATGACCAAGGCGGTCAATCCAGGGAATTCCCGAGGAAGAGGAAATCATCGTGGTGGACATTCTAGTCATAGTCATTTTGCAAATGAACATGGCAATATGTTTCTTGCAAGTGAGGAATTGCATCAGACTGATACAATGCACCTAGACACTGATTTCAATCCCAAAGAGGATTTCAGCTATCAAGTCGACCAAGTGGAACAGGATCCTTGGTACATCGACAGCGGTGCATCATCTCATATGACAAATCATCAGGAATGGTTCACAGAAATGAAGCCATTAGAAGGTCAAAAGAATGTCATCTACACAGCAGACAATACACCGAATCCGGTTCAAGGGACAGGTGTTATCCCTATGAACAATTTCACTGATACAAAAGGATTAGTCAAAGATGTGCTCTATGTTCCGAAGCTCAGCAAGAACCTTTTGTCAGTAGGTCAAATGACGGAACACAACTACAAAGTCATCTTCGACGGTGATGAATGCACTATCAGAGACAAATCCAAAAGAGGTCAGCTAGTAGCAAAAGGTGTCAAGGAAGGATGCTTATACAGGATGCTAGCTACAGTACCAGATAAGCATGCCATGTCAGCTCAAATGCAACAGATGCCACTATCTGCAAAATGGCAGAAGAGATATGGTCATGTCAACTTCAAGTACTTGTTAGATCTCAGGAATCAAAATATGGCAATTGGGATTCCGAAGCTACAGTTTCTTGGAAAAGTTTGTGAAGCATGCTGCTTCGGCAAACAAAAGCGAACCAACTTTGTCAGAAGTACCTCTCGTGCACGAGGTATTCTTGATTTAATTCATACAGATGTATGGGGTTATGCCCAGACCCGCAGCATCAATGGTTCACTTTATTACTTGACCTTCATCGATGACTACAGCAGATATTGTTGGGTCTATTTTTTGAAAGAGAAATCTGAAGTGTTTGCCAGATTTCAAGAATTTAAAGCCATGGTAGAAAACCAAACAGGCAGAAAGATCAAGGTCATGAGATCAGACAGAGGAGGTGAATACATGTCTTCAGCCTTCATGAACTTTTGCAAAACTCACGGCATTCGAAGACAATTCACATGTGCAGATACTCCTCAGCAAAATGCAATAGCTGAAAGGAAGAATGGGACTTTAGCAGATAGTGCTAGAGCAATGCTTAGTGAAAAGCATCTTCCGAATCAGTATTGGGCAGAAGCAATAGCTACAGCTAACTACTTGCTTAATCGGCTTCCTACCGAACCGATACAAGGTATGACTCCTTATGAAGCATTCACTGGACACAAGCCACGCATTGGGCATCTCCGCATATTTGGTTGCATAGCATATGCTCACATACATGATGATCATCGCAGGAAATTGGATGCGAAGTCACGCAAATGCATCATGGTTGGCTACAGTGAAGAAAGCAAAGCATACAAATTGTATGATCCCATCAACCGCAAAGTCATTATCTCCAGAGATGTAATCTTCGATGAGGAATCAGAATGGAAAACCTCACCTACACAGGAGATAGAAGCATCGACTTCACAGTCATCTACAGAACAGGTTGATGAAGAAGAGCAAGAATTGCCAACAACACCCCAATCAGCGTCACAGCAGCTCAGACGGTCTACTAGGGAAAGCAGACCACCAGCCAGATTGACATATGCTCAGAAAGGCAAAGCAATTCAGGTGGAAACCACCAACTATGCTCTTATGACTACCATCATGGCTACAGAAGAGCCAGTGTACTTCGAAGACGCAGTAGATAAGCCAGAATGGCAAACTGCAATGAATGAAGAAATGGATGCTTTGTATAAAAATAACACTTGGGAATTATGCGACCTTCCACTAGGAAAGAAGGCCATAGCCAACAAATGGGTATACAAAGTGAAGTACAATCCAGATGGCAGTATTCAGAGATACAAAGCCAGATTAGTTGCAAAAGGATTTGCACAACAATATGGTCAAGATTATGATGAGACTTATGCTCCCGTAGCAAAGATGGATTCCATACGGTTCTTGATATCACTAGCGACACTCAGTAAATGGAATGTGTATCAACTCGATGTCAAGAATGCATTTCTCAATGGTTATCTAGACGAGGAAGTCTACATGCAACAACCAGCCGGTTATGTTGAACCAGGACAAGAGAACAAGGTTTGCCATCTCAAGAAAAGTCTCTATGGCTTAAAGCAAGCACCCAGAAGTTGGTACAGCAGAATTGACAAGTATTTTGCTGATCTGGGATACATGAAGTCCAATGCAGATCATACTCTCTACTACAAAGTTCAAGGGGAAGATATTACTATTGCACTTTTGTACGTAGATGATCTGATTGTGACAGGAAGCAAGGATAGCTTCATCAGAAAATTAAAACAAGACTTATCTGCAGAGTTCGACATGAAAGATCTTGGACTTATGCACTATTGTCTTGGAATTGAGTTCTGGAGAGATTCAGATAGCACATTCATGAGTCAGCTCAAATATGTTGACAGTCTCCTGAAGAAGTTTCATATGGCAGATTGCAAGATTGCAGCCACTCCCATGGAACAGAGTTTGAAACTTACTAAAGATTCAGAAAAGCCTACAGTCAATGACAGATACTACATGCAACTCATTGGATCTCTTATATATCTGACAATCACACGGCCAGATATTTGTTATGCAGTAAGCTCACTAGCACAGTTTATGGCAAATCCAAAACAGTCTCACTGGAATGCAGCCAAAAGAGTCTTGAGATACATCAGAGGTACAAGACAATTTGGGATAGAATACAGAGGAAGTCATCCACGGTTGCATGGATACTGTGATAGTGACTATGCTGGAGATCATGAGACCAGGAGATCGACACAGGGATATGCATTTTTCCTTGGTCAAGGTGCTATATCATGGTTGTCAAACAAACAGCCAACTGTTTCTTTGTCTTCAACTGAAGCAGAATATAGAGCACTCACTACAGGTGCATGTGAGGCTATATGGCTCAGAAGACTATTGTCAGAAACAGATTACTTTGATGAATCAAAGCCAACAACAATATACTGTGATAATCAATCGGCTCAAGCATTGGCCAAAAATCCAGTATATCACTCCAGAACAAAGCACATTGATGTCAGAGAGCACTTCATCAGAGAAAGAGTGTTACTTGGTGACATCACACTGCAGCATTGTGATAGCAAAGAAAATGTTGCAGACATCTTTACCAAACCACTCGGTAAAGAGCTATTCGAGAAACACCGACTAGCTCTTGGTTTGATGCAGAGGAAGGACATTCCCATTAAAGGGGTGTGATGGAATGTAATGCTCAGTCCTTCTTCGATTCCCCAGAATCATCATCTTGAGGGAAGGCCTACTTCATGATGTTGATCTTGAGGGAAGGTGTTGAGAGTTCACGCTCAACATCATGTGATCATGTGTGCATAGCACCATCACGTGATCATATGTGCATAGCACTAACCTTATAGAGTGCTATAAAGGAAAGGGTTAGATCCCCTAACCCTAACCCTAAAAGGGTTTGTATATATTCTATTTTTTCAACTAATTCTAGTGTACAGTTAGTCATTTGTGGTGTGCTCTCTAGCTGTGCCCTCTCTCCTCATCTCCACTCTTCTCCTCTCCCCTCTTCATATTTTGTCAGGCAACCCTTGTTCGATCCCCATATGGGGTAGAGGCAAGGCAACTGCCCTTCGATAGCCTCAACCGTGTGTGTGAGTTGGGTGGGTGAGTTTTTTTTTTTTCTTAAAGAACTTTTCTTAAACTAGAGCTTTGCAAATCTTAAACTAACAAAAAATCTTTATTTGATTAGAATACTTATGGAAAGAACATTCATGTTGATTGTTACTTTTTATGGAGTGATGTGAAAGTGACGTATTCTTTAATGCCATATACAAACACAACTAGCCTACTTAAACTTTGCATTCTTATCATGAAGATTTGGCAAGGACAAAATTTTTCAACTATGTGGCTCTAATAGCTAATAGAATAATCTCAATTGAGAGATATAAAGATGAGACACATTACGGTAGTGCCTGCCCCTACTTGGTAGTTAAGTATCTGAAGGTGGTCAAAAGAGCAAAATGCTTCTACATGTGTTAGTGCCTTTTGAGGGTAGATTGTGATGGGGTAGTTGGACTACCATTTGATGCTCAATATGTTTTGATTCGCTTGGATTTGTTTGTGGGAGCCATCCAAGCCTTTACGATGAATTATACACTCTTTGAATCTTTAATCTTTTATCTCATGAGTTTGTGGCACGACCTTGTACATTCTACTTTCACTCTAAAATCCTCATATCAATTGAATTAATTTATCCACTCAATTATACCCACTTTTCACTTGACCTTTTCCATTTAACCAACATAGAAAAGTTGGCATTGCAAAAAGACACAAGGAGTGTGTATTCACTCACTACATTACATGATTTCCACACAATTTACATTTTTTTAGTCATAACTGCACACACACATATGCTGGCACACACGCACATGTATTTGTGCACATGTTTGAGGACCATGGTGAGGCAAGGCAATAGAGCAAGGAGGTTTGTTCTTAGTCTCGGCTATCATCCCAACCCTTCAAGAAGGCAAGGGACGATAATGTGTGGTAAAGCTTATAGTGTGTGGTAGGATGATGTGCCATTTTTAGTACGTTACCATGCACTGTAAGCTTAACCACAATAAGAGTCCTCTCAAAGGTTTGGGACATAACCAAAACGAGTCCAACAACTTTGCTTACAGTCTTGCATCATCATGGTCCTTAACCAAATGAGAACAAGCTAAGGGGTGGTGACTTCATCACCATTACTTAAGACCTAGGGGAGGGTTATATTAACCTCATTTTTCCTCATAAATTGACCACCTCATTTTCCTAAGCTTTTGCTCAAATAAACAAGGGTGCATGTATGCACAAAAGCACTTGGCTCCAACTTGTGGGTTTTATGAGTCTTTAGATGCTGTTGATTGTTTAATAAGAAATAATAAAAAAGAAACGCTTTGAGGACTCACAAGATCCATTAGGCTTTGACAAGGTTCTATAGTTATTTTGCATACTCTCACACTGACTACAAAGCCACTGCCTTTTTTATTAAAAGACTATAATTTAAAGTTGAAAGGTAAATCGGCGTTATTTTTCCTTGAAGGTTTTACGAATGATACCTACAAAGTTTTGATGTCAACTTTCTGGGGGGGGTTTTGGCTTTATTTTTATAAACAGATCCAATAGACGACAATCTCTTCATTGGCAGGCATAAAGGCCTTTCAATTGATTTATAGCCATGTTGGAGGCAAGCTAAAAGCTGAAAAGCCTACAGCCACACACAAGCTAAAAGCTGAAAAGCCAACAGCCATCTAAAAGTAGAGGTTAAGAATTTTAGAAATTCCTAAAAAACTAAGAATAATCACAAAATTCCCACTCAACTCAATCCTAAAGCATTGTCTCTAGGAGAGCCAATGCTAATAAAGAAAAACCTCTTACTCAAAGCTTATTTGTTCATTGGTGATGCCTATTGCCTACCCATTTGCTTAAATATAAGCATTTAAGCTACTAGCAATTTTGGCTTAGAATGCTTTTTGAGGCAATTAGTGTTCTTTATCATACTACAATTACAAGTCTTATTAGTTTATTTACAAGTTTAATAACCATGGTTTTTGCCATTATCTAGGTTCATTTGTGTTAATGGTCAAGCTTAGCTTAGCTTGGATTCCTCTCAAAACTCTTTCCTATGTCACAAACACTCCCCAAACACTCTCCTATTGCAAAGGCACTTTTAAATAGAAAAGGTCATCGTCCCAACAAATGAATTACTGAAAAATTATGCACACACGCACGCACGCATGTGCGCGCGTGCACAGACACACACACATCATATATGTATATGTTATGCACAACCACTACATTGTTAATGGCTAGGTAGATCGTCTGACAAGTGCACTGAGTTGGGTAGGATGTTGAGGAGGTGATCTGAGAGGCAAACCGGGGGATCGAGCATACGATCTCACAAGTTCACTAGGATGATGATGATGATGATGATGATGATGAGAGAGAGTGGAAGGACAGGTGACTTGACCCAAGTGAGGTGATTGATACCCAAGGGTGTGCTTTGTCTCTGCCACCATTTTCTCCTTCTTCTTCTTTTGAGCTTGTTTTGCCTCTCTACAGAGCACAGCTATGGCGTCTTTGAGCTGTGGCCTGGGCGAGGTTCTGCCCCATTTGCCTTCCCAGCCCTTCCAAGCTTGCTCCTCCACCACATCCCTCGCTTCTTCTGATGAATCTTTGCGTGCTTCCTCCCTCCCTTCCTCTTGTTTCACCCCTAGGGCTTCCTCCATCTGCAGCTTCGGTGTGTCTGGTGAGCAGGGGAAGAAATTCCTAGGCGGGGACCTGAAAGTCCCGGATGGGTCTTGGTACCTTTTGCAATCTCTCCGCAAGCAGCTTCCAAGGAGAAATGGATTCGAATGCCGAGCGAGCGTTGCTAGCTCTGAAGCCGTTGCTGAAAAGCAGGTCAGCACGGGAGACGCGTACAGCTCGTTAAGCCAAGTTTGTGCGGTTCTTGGGACTCAGTGGGGTGATGAAGGGAAGGGAAAACTCGTCGATATACTGGCAGAACGCTACGACGTTGTAGCCAGGTGTCAGGTAAGAAAGCGTCTCACTTGGACATTGTTTCCTTCTTGTGAGGGTATCCTGTCTTCTGGGTTGTAGGAATGCTTCTCACTGAGTGCTTGGATCGTCAGGGAGGATCAAATGCAGGGCACACTATCTACAACAGCCAGGGCAAGAAATTCGCCCTTCATCTGGTGCCATCCGGAATACTCAATGAGAACGCTATATGTGTCATTGGCAATGGAGTGGTTGTGCATCTGCCGAGTTTCTTCGAAGAGGTAGACAGGCTTGAGTCCAGTGGTGTTGATTGTAAAGGCAGACTTCTGATCTCTGACCGTGCCCATTTGCTGTTTGATTTGCATCAAACAGTTGATGGATTGAGGGAAGCAGAACTTAAAGGTTCTATGATTGGAACGACCAAGCGTGGCATTGGTCCGTGCTATGGAAGCAAAGCTATCCGGAATGGTCTGAGAGTGAGTGACTTGAGACATATGGATACATTTAGGGACAAGTTGGCAAACCTTTTCTGGGATGCATCTTCTCGATTTCAAAGTTTTGACAATGACGAGAAACTGATCGATGCAGAGTTGGAGCGATACAAGGCATTTGCCGAACGTCTGGAGCCCTTTATCACAGATACTGTGCAGTATGTCAATGAAGCTTACCGTCAGAAGAAAAGAGTGTTAGTGGAGGGTGGCCAGGCCACAATGCTGGATGTGGATTTCGGCACTTACCCTTACGTGACATCGTCTAATCCATCAGCAGGGGGAATTTGCACAGGCTTAGGTATCGCCCCTAAAGTGCTTGGCGATCTAGTTGGAGTGGTAAGCGATTTTCTAACATTGGAGATGATTTTCTGAACGGGACAAAGACAATGTTCTATAAAAGACCTTTAATTTTGAAGTAGCTCAATCGACATTCAAATTTCAGCTTCGCTGAACTGCAGGTAAAAGCATATTCGACAAGGGTAGGCGCAGGGCCATACCCGACTGAAATTTTCGGCCAACTTGGGGAGAGTGTTCGTGCTTCTGGTAATGAGTATGGTACCACGACAGGGAGGCCTCGTCGCTGTGGATGGCTGGATATAGTTGCTCTTAACTATTCTTGCCAGATTAATGGTTTTTCATACCTCAATATGACGAAACTGGACGTATTATCCAGTTTGCCAACCTTAAAGCTTGGCGTAGGATACAAGGCCAAGGATGGGACAATGTTACACTGTTTCCCTGCTGATTTGGAGACCCTTGGAGAAGTTCAGGTATGCTATTGTTGGGCTTGTTGGCTCATTTTGAATTCCGTTTGTGGGCAAAGTTTTGTTTTTAATGCATGGCAAGGCACGATCTCATTTATTTATTTTTCCGAGCAAATTGGAGTGAGCTTGCAGAAAGCAATATAAGTACACGTTACAATGGCCGTGGCTCAACAAGCTTCTATGGATTGCATTTGATTAACTTGAGCTGAGTCTGGCATGGCCTTTGTTAACCTTGGGGAGTGTAAGAAGTAGGGATGTCATGTCATTTAGGCTACAGAATGCATGGCGAAGTGAATGTGTTAATGGCTCATCAGTGTACTCTTTTATAAGCTATGAAAAGGATGTGCTTTGTTGGTGGTCGACGTACTGTGCCAAGGAAGAAGCCTAGGCTTTTCATTGATATAGTGATTGTGTGTCTACCTTCATATGCTTCGTGCTATCATGAGTCTTACGATTTTGAGACCACCTTGTTTGGAGAATGTGTTGATATGTAACAGATACACCTTCTTTATAACATGCAGGTTGTGTATGAAGACCTTCCTGGATGGCAAGTTGATATTTCCTCCATGAGGAAGTATGAAGACCTTCCAGCAGCAGCTAAATCTTATGTTGAGAGAGTAGAGAGTCTTGTTGGGGTGCCCATTCGCTTCATTGGTGTTGGTCCTGGAAGGGACGCAATGATTGTTAAAGAGTAGTAAATAGCTGCTTTTTGAACGAATTATGGAGATAGACACAGAGCATGTTACTGAGAGGCACAAGACATATGTACTGAACATATTCTTGTGTAGCGGAAAAAGTGGATATGAATGGTTAAATGACATTCAATTCTCATCACATTTAATTGGCCTGATCCCTTTTGTTAAAATTTAAGATTTCTGCTTTGGCCTCTCTTTCAACTGTTTTTCTGTAGTTACAGGCAGATGTGGGTCTTAGGAATGGAGTGGATGGTGGTTTTTTAAAAATTAATTTCAACGTGTGCTTTTTTTGTGTGACATTTTTGGGTGTTTCCACACAAAGTGCAGGCTGTGGAGTGCTCTTCCTGTATTTTTTTTCTTGTCGTCTCAAGCTTTCCTGTATTTTTTTTCTTGTCCTCTCAGGCTGTTGGTATCTTGTATTAATATCAGGAAATTTATTCTTGTCATATAGCTACAAAGTAGACTGCTTGGTTCTTATGTTTTTTATAAATGGCAGGTGCAATACGTCTGAGTTATTTTGTAAGTGCAATTCTATTATCGTTGGTATCCTTTGGTTAATTTTTGCGAAATATAATCTTATCATATATCTACAAAGTAGACTGCTTGGCTCTTATGTTTTTGATAACTGGCAGGTACAATACATTTGAAAGTATTATGCTCAGTGCAGTTTTGAAGATAGTATTTGGGTGTTGTTTATGTGATGTGGAGGACGTGGAATGTTCTTTTCTTATACTGTCTTGCTTCCTTTTATGTCTTATGAATGTATCTTCATTGTTTGGAAGTTCCCTTTAGTTATCAATGCCATGGCATTTTGAGTTAAAAAATGGTTTGACTGAACAAAATAGGGGCTTCCTTCCATCATAGCACTTGGACTGGTTGGAGAGACAGCTTTTGACTTGTCCCAGTCGGTTAATTCAGCTACAAAAGAGGAATGGGATAAGACCATGAAGTTCCTTCATGGCCTGTGTTTGGACATTGCTTACCAGTTCGCTCAATTTTGAGCTCATGAACAAGGGTCAAGAGCCCAAGTCTGCCTCAGCAAGAAGTATTTGAACTCGATCTTTTCCAAACTAGCTTCACCAGCAGGAAGAAGCAGGGGGACTCTTCAACAGTGGGGCAGTCAGATGCTCCCAGCCCTAGGTGGAGAACACAGTAGCAATATTCGTTCTTGCAAGTGGTCAGCTATTCCCACCCAGGCGGATAGTAGAAAGAGCAACACAAACTGGGTAGCAAAGAGAGGCACTTACCTGAGCACTCTGCAGGAGGTCCTAGCCAATCTCACAAGGTTTTCACCAGCTCCCCTCACAGGGAAGGGCTCCCCTCTCTTGAGGAGCCTTTTTAGAGTCTGGAAGCTCCGGCTGGCTGGGTTTTTGGAGTTCGGGTCTACACCGGTAGAGTTCATCAGAAGCTCACTTCAGTAGCGGTTAGGACCAGATCACCTGACAAACATAAAAAAGTGCCTTTAGATCTAGGTAGGTATCATGTTTTCATCACACTAGAGGCGAAAATTCGACAATGAGGGACATCCGGGTGGGCTTGCTACCTCAGTTCCATGCTAGCAGTCAATCGGGAGCCATGCATCTCAGTTCCTCAGTCGGGTTAGTGCAAGTTTTGGTAGAGCAGTTGGCTACCTAGTTTCAGCCGGACCCACACAGTAGAACAACGGGAGGTGTCTGTTTAGCAGGACTAGGTCCTACCATGGGATTAGTCTTGACAGTTAAGTAGAGCTCCGGTTCAACATAGATTCCATAGCATTGGAGTAGTTTCAGAGCTGACATGCGTCTCATTCCTAGCAGAGGCTTTGCATTTTCCCAAGTTCTAGCAATTGCAAAAGGGGATGTCATAGACATTATCAAGCCATGGCGTGTACTTGAACCCATAATGCTGTTAGAGTATAGAGGCTTGCTTGCTACAGCCACCTTGGAGCGGATAATTGCAAGAGATCACATTGTGCATAACCAAGTTGCGGCCTGCTGGTATTGTGATAATTCTTTCTATCTTCAATGGTGCGTTGCTCTATCAGCTAGATTTAGATTTAGATGCTCGTTGGGGAGAGACTAAAATGAAAATGTTTAGACTTCACAGGCAGATGTAGCTTGAATGAAGAGATTTTGGACTACCTTTTGATTAGCCTTCTCCTTTAGTGCTAGCCTTCATCATGGCTGAGTCTGCCCTTCACCTCCGGAGTGCCGACAGAAACTCAGTACGAAGACTTTGTATAAATGGATGCTCAAGTATGTGTGGGTTTGTGGATTTGAATGTGTGAGAGCATATTTTTATACTATGGTCTACACCCACTGTTGGGCGCTGATGACGTCAGTGGGGATGTCATAGTAGCTAGTCCCTGCTATGCATGATGGAGTTTACGGTTTTCAACCTTGTGAGTGACTATCATGAGATTGAAACTGCACTATGTTGTGTTTTTAGAGGATGAGTTTGGGAATGTTCCTGGATTCATCTAGGTATATACCAGAGAGCACTAAAAAACCTGGAAGGAAGACAACATGTAAGGTCTTAAACCTGTGTAGCCCTCACTTGCAATGAGGGGTCACTGAAGACAGTACCAAAGCTGGAGTCCGGTTGCTGTCACATGTGTTGGTGGACTCCCTCCACCTGTTGCGTGCCCTCAGGGCCTCGGTATTTTATTGGATGGAATATTGAGGCCCAATGGGCCCTTGTATAGTGGTGGAAGCTAGTCTGCCCACTCACCTTACTACTGTCGCCTGGGTTTGCCAAACAATTTATTGGGCCCCATAAGTGACCCGACCTGGCTGACCTCTTTGTTGCTGTCCCTCAGCGAGGTCTATGGTCAATCCTAACCTAGCCCCTCTATACACCCGAGGTGTAGGTCACAAGGCTTAGGTCTCTTCTTGGCCTTCCTAGGTCTTCACCTGCTTTTTGTCAAGTCTCTTGTATCCCTTCCAAGGTTCTTTAAAAGGCCCCGAGGCCTTGCACTTCAGCCTTCTTTTGTAGAGCACCCACCCCAGTTGTCTTTGATCCCATTTCCTTATGCTTTTGAGTTTGTGCCAACATCCCAAGCCGGACAATACGTACTCGATCCAAATTTACACTATTCAAACTCCTCTTGTAGCCAAATCTAGAAGAGAAGACTTAGCATTATCTACCAAAGATGGACAATACCGACGTTAGCCCGCATGCAAGCGATGAGTTGTGCCTTACTCTGGTGCTTCTTGATTGAAGATGCGAGGGCCTTGAGAGACTTACCTATCAAATCCCCAGTGCGGTATAAAAAGGCTTGCTATAGGTTTGAGCTATCAAGCAACTATGCTTGCTCTACTGCGTTACTGTAATATGGCCAGCAACTGCGTCAAATAGCTTTAAAATATCCACTTCTCATTGTGTTGCTTAATTGTTTGTTCGATGTGTGAATCTTTGGTTCATCACTGAAGCAAGCAATTGAAGGAGGTGTAGCGCTTGAAGCATCATACCACCAGATTAGCGCTTGAAGCATTGAAGTAGTCTAGGGATTGCTTACATCAAACTACTGCTTGTGGTTGGATCATCCATGTGAATTGGAAAGCTTGTAGCCTTTGAGATCAATCCAAGATCAAGGCTCAAGGAGAGCCTATCGTAAAGAGGACTTTGTGGGGATCGCTTAATGATGAGCCAAGTAGCAATTCAGCCGTCACTTACGAGATCTATAGAAGAGAAGTTCTGTACATAATCTATGGGAGCCACCTATTTATAGGGAATGAAGGAAAATGAAATCTACAAGATCTGAGTTTGTGTTGTGGAACGTGTTGTTCTATAGGCACCTATTGCTTGACCAATCGTAATTGCCTTACCTTGGTCTGTACTATAGGCACCTATTGCCAGGCCTATAAACATGCCTTGACAATATCATTGTACTGTTGTTTCTCTAGCCCTTTGCCACACAAAATTGCAACGTGGCATCGTTGTTTTTGTAGCTCCAGTTCCAGGTGCAATTAGTCCTTCAAACATGCTCCAAAGAGTGCGCAACTATTCTATCACGTACGCTTTCCTTCCATACAAAGAGTGGGGGTTTCATAGGTGGGTCAATGACACATCCACCACCCCATCTCAATGAATCAACTTGGGCCATGGTCCAGACTCCAACTGCTCTTTGGAAAGAGCCTTGGTAAAAATATCAGAGATGTTTTCCTTTGTTGGGCAATGAGGCAGTTTCACGATGCCGTCTTGAATCACTCTAAAATGAAGAGATATTAAGCCTTGATGTGCTTTTTTCGTCCCTCATGATGTCTCACATGATCATAGTCACCTCTCCTGAAGAACTCCCATGTCCCCTAGTATCCATCTGAGCCAAATGGACTCGCATGCGCTAGACAAGATGCTCTATATTTTGCCTATGTGGAAGACAATGCAATTGTAGGTTGCTTCTTGCTTAGCTAAGATATGGCACTCTTTGCACATGAAGTAGTAACCCGAAGTTGAGTGCCATGTATCCCAATCTATAGCCCAATCTGAATCACAAAAATGCTCCAAGCTTGCTACTATCAAAACGATACATGATCCCATTGGCAGGCCTAGTATAAGTTAAATACAACAAATTACCAACCACTTTCTCGTAAACCACTGCATCAACCAACTGTCACTCTTTTGCCAAACTTCTATGCCATGGAAATAATGAACTCCTAAATCTGTCATTTCAAACTCTTGTACCAAGTGTCCTTTGACCTTGTGGATCTTCCCCCTATGAATACTTAAATTATCTACATAAAGAATTGTTATCATGGTCATCTCTCCTTTCATAAAGAGATAGAGGTAGGACCAGATGGAGTCCTATCTCATGGATGATGGAAGTAGTCATCTATCCTCTCATACCATGCCCTCGAGGCATGTTTGAGTCCAAAGAGTGCCCTGCGAAGTCTGCATACCTCCTTTCCATCGCTTGGATGTCAGATCCCTTTTGGCTTATCAACATACACTTCTTGAAGCTCACCATTTAGAAAGTTAGACATCACGTCCATTTGAAAAATTGGCCACCAATGGTGGGCTATCAAAGCTATCATTGTGCAAAAGGTAGTCATCTTGTCTGTAGGACTTAATGCCTCTCTATAGTTAACTCCTTCTGCTTATGCATAGCCTTTGACCACAAGTCTTGCCTTTTACTTATCCAAAATGCCATCAAATTTGTACTTGGCGTGGTAAACCCACTTGGTTCCAATAATCTTCCTCTTCCGGGGTCTATCCCAAGTGTGGTTCTTCACAATAGCATCCATTTTTGCTTTCATCTTCCACACTAGGAATCCCTTTGCTTCTTCAAAGGTTCTTATTTTTTGACCAACTGCGAAGAATTGATCTCTTATCACCTTCATCTTGTGATGTTCTCTTGAATCGAGCCCCCCTCGTCTGTATGCATGTTGTAAAGCTCTATCTCAAGGTCGAGGATCTTTGCAGCATCCTTGACCTCATACATGTCTGAAGATGGTGCATGCACCAAAGACTATGTTTGCAAGCTGAATATATGAGAGAACAGAATCTGGAGTGGTGCCAATGATGATGGCCAAGGCCTCAGCATCATGCATAACCCAAGCTATCATCACTGTTATTGGATTTGTTGGTCTCACAACCCCAATCACACTTGTGGTAGGCTATAGCATAACCTCCACTCTTTTCATGATTTCCCAAATCATCCTTACCACAAGGTGGCTCTAAATCTTCATCTTCCCAAGGGGATAATTTGTTCTGTCAAGGGTACCTTTCTCCCCAAACTTGGGATGAGTAGTTAAGCAACCACGATGAGGATGTGAAAGGCTTATGAGGGGAGATCGTCCTTTTATATGCTAAACAAAAAAATCTTCTTCCTGAAATGGGGTCCCCTTTTTCACGGGGAGGGGCTCCTTCCTTTAGGGTTAAGGGGTATCACAAGAGTTGCTGATGAGGCTCTAATACCATGTGAGATTTGGGGGCTGTTTGGATAGAAACCCTAATGAGTAAAATAAACTCGAATCACTCGTTGATCTCTCTTAGAAACAACAGCATGCACTCACTAAAACTCACACAGATAATAAAACAAGTAGAGAATAAAGAGCACTCAGTAATTTGGCAGCAGTCTGAGGGAGGTCCCCTGACCGAGGTGGACTTGGGTAGCAGAGGCAATCCAAAGGAATAGTGCAGAGTTACAGTCCTAGGCACTAAGGAGGTGGCTTAAGATGCAAGAGAGGGAGAGGGCCTTGAGGAGAGATTTGGCCTCCATAGAGCGTCTTAGAGAGTAGGAGCCGCAGGCTCGTAGTGGCTTAGTGAGAGATATGAGTCTGCGAGGCCGATCTTGCAGGAGCTAGAGGCATGGAGGGCCTAGTTCTTGTACCACTCTTCCCACACTAGATGGGTGCAGTAGGGGGATAGGATGACTCCATAGTTTTTCCAGGTCACTAGGCCCCACTCAGTGGGGATGCAACTCTAACGAATGAGGGATGCAAAGCACAGATACACATGGACCGCCAAGAGATTCTAGAGATGACATGGATTTCTACAGCCAATTGGTTCAAACAAAGGAGAAGTCTCCGGCGTCTCTTGTCGCCATAGTGGAAGTGTGGAAGCAGGTTCCAATGGTGGTCTCTCTGAGCTTGAGCAGATGAAGCCATCAAGGCCCTCCCCCCCCAGAAGTGCCCGAGAGGACGGTCTAACTCTGACTTTCTTTTGTTTCTTTTGGGAGCATATCCACGCTTCACTCTGGCAGGCCTACTAGGAGGATTTTGACACATGCTCTCTCCCTTAGTCAATGAGCTGTGGTTGGATTTGCTTACTCCCGAAAGGGGGGGACATGTGAGACATCCTGCAATGGAGGCTGATTACCCTTCTAGACACCACTTACAAGATCTTGGCCAAGGTCTTGAGTCTAAGATTGAGGCCCCACCTTCCAGATATCATCCATGATACACATCGGTTTTGTTCAGGAGCGCAATATCCTGGACAACATTTCAACCTTCTAGGAGGCACTGAATTGGGCCCAGGAGGAGGCTCAGCTTCTTGCTATCCTTCCCTTGGACTTCGAGAAGGATAATGATAGGGTGGAGTGGTCTTTCCTGGAGGGAACAAGGAGGAGCTTGGTTTCAGCCCTTTATCCCAAGAGTTCCAATCAGGTGACTATCGAGGGCCACACAGAAAAGGCATTTCCTTTTCCTCTTTCTAGCAAAGGACATGGGTTATTTTCTATGCTCCTAGGCCACGGGCCTTTCAGGCATGTGGCTCCCCATCTGATAGGAGGATGAGCTAGTGGATGCGAAGTTTGCAGATGACACAGCTCTATTCATAGGATCAGTGGGCGAGGTCAAGGGGGCTCTGGCCATTTATTGTGAGGCCTTTGGAGCACAGATTAACTGCACCAAAGCCGTAGGTTTCTTTAGGGTATGGAGGAGGTCTAAGAGATTTTTGACTCAGGGCATCCCTCGGATTTAGGTGGATTCCACGCGGACAACCAACGAGACACTTAGGGTGCAAGGTGGGGCCGGATATCATGGCAAAGCAACAGATTGCTCTGGCTTTGGAGAGTATACTCTACAAGCTTCTATTTTGGATCTCGACCAAGCTCTCCCTCATAGGCATGGCTTTAGTTGTCTTACTCGCCATTTCCTAGTACATCATTTCATGTTGGTGTTTCCATCGAAGCTGTATGGGACAACTTAGAAGACTGGTGCGAAACTTTCTCAGGGCGGGTTCGGATAGCACATAGAACACCATGGCTAGAGTGGCCTAGCACACGGTGATCCTTCCATAATTACGCATCAGGTTGGGTATCATAGACCCGAAGATGCAGAGTCGGGCACTCCTCGGCAACCTAGTGGTTCCAAGTCTCACACCTAGCATAGAGCCCTAGAAGCTCTCCTACAGAGGGGACTTCTCAGGAACACCCCTTGGACAGGTGGCCATTAGTAGCAATCTTACAGGTGGATCTTCTCAGAGGCACCGCTCACAGGGAGGGGCTCCCCATTCATGAGAAGCCTAATCAGGGTATGGCACAAGGTCTCAGGGGGACTCATTCGGGCTAGCCCTTCCTACAGGGAAGAGTTCCAGAGATAGCTACTTCTTTGGCACTCGGAGGTCAGAGATACAAATAAATGGATGCTAGGACAAAGGATCAATATTGGGTGCACAATGGGATAGTGGCCCAACAAGATCCTTTGGGGCTTGGAGAGAGCTCCCTTGGGATCCAAAGGCCAAGGCACAAGCACTCTTTCACATGCAAGGAGCATATATCGAGTGGTAGAGAATGATTCAACGATCCTTGAGTCATGTGTGAGGCCGCGCAACCCATGGACACCACACTGCTAGGACGGCTAGTTCTCCCGACGGACAAGGGTGCCGCTTAGGGTCCAATTCTTTAGAGAGCATCTGTGATTCATTCGTCCCAGGTTTTAAACGGTGGGACCTAGCAAGATCCTACAGGGTGAGTCAAAGAGGGAGTCGGAGGATCTGACACCATTGGAGGATTTAGAGTGGCAGAGGATCGTGGTTTTTGGCTATTTAGGCATATTGATCCACGATCCTATCAAGTCTAGAGGAAGTGGTTTGGTGTCTGTGGTTATGGGAGGGCAAGCCTCTTAGAGATATCCAGTGGGACCCAGGGGATCCTGGCCAATGCGACAGCGACACTTAGATAGGATAAAGGAGATGCCTTTGTTTTTGTACATGACCAACATCGACAGATGCATTCAGCTAGAGGCAACATCATGGACTCCCTCAAGGGAGCGACATTGGCTCGAGGAGGAGGTTCCCAGAGACATTGTATGGTCCTGCATGAGACCACGGAAGATATCATACTTCTTCTAGATGGTAGCTCATGGGGGTCTCCCTATCGGTCCCTAGCTGGAGCATATGAAGGTGGATGGCAGATGTGCTTGCTGCATGAAGGGGATGTTGGAGAAAATCCCACACTGCTTATGGGGCTGTCTGGTGGCACAAAGCATTTGGACAACAGCTTTCCAGATTGTGGCCAGGACACAAAGGATGTAGAGAGATTTCACGTGGGGGATGGTGGCGTGGCTCATAGAGGTCTCACCAGCATACAAGACTCATGGTGAGTAGCCTCTAGAATTGAGTTTCTCGAGGCAGCATCACTATTTCACGCTCGCCCATAGCCTTTATCGGAGGATAGTGTTTGGGAGACAGTGGCTAGCATCACTGCCTGGAACATTTGGGTCTCCCATTTTGCTGTCAAGTGATGGGAGGGCAACAGGTTCCAATGGCGACTAAACTAGTAGCCATTTGGCAGGACATCATCTTCACTTTGCGAGCCAGTTGGGAGCACAGCGTCTCAGAATCAAGCGAAACCGTTGAGCAACGGGAACGTTTTTGCAAGGCTTGGCCTGCAGGCATATTCTACACATTCTCAATGGAAGATATTCATTGGTGGATGTATAGGCCACCACCTTGGTTGTTACCCTTGTTTTGGACAATCCCTAGCAGCTAGCCGGGGTTGTCGACAGGCCAATCTTGCCTACTATCAGGCCTATAAATAGGCCTACCTTTGTAGGTGCCTACTATCAGGCCTATACATAGGCCCTAATTCAATTGTATTGTTGTTTCTCCAGCCCTATACCCCACAAAATTGCCACGTGTTATAATAGATGTTTCCGCTCTAGTCCTAGGTGTAGTCAGTCCTCCAAACCTACTCCACAGAGTGTGCAATTATTTTATCCAAGTATGCTTCCCTTCCATAGTGCCTTGACCCTTGTCTTCATCATGTGGGGGCTCACGTTGGTTCACACTTCTAACACTTGTTCATGCTCTAGCAATCCTTTCCATCTGATGAGATACTCAATGTATACCTTCTTGGCAAAGTACTCTATCTTTGAAACCCACACTGTGCTCAAGGACATAGAGGATATGACCATCCTCATCCATATGTGGAAACTCTAGAAGGATGTGCACATGCTGGCCCACCTGTGGTTTCAACAAACACACATGAAACACATTGTGATCTTGGATGTGTGCAATAGCTTTGGTTGATACACCATTTCCCCAATTTTATAGATGATCCTATAAGGGCCCAATCTTACAGATGATCCTATAAGGGCCATAATATCGATGAACAAACATTGTGTTGGTATTACCCTTCAACGAGCATAAGGATTTTTGTAGAGACGTAAATGCACATAATCTTGAAAACCAGCTATCTCTGATGCTTATCTGTATTTTATTCTATTTGGCTTGGGCATCGTGCTTACTCTTTTTAGCCAATTGTCGAAGAGCCTCCATCCTCTCCAAGTCATCTTGTGCTTTTGCTGATTTTTCATAAACATGTCTTCAATTTAAGAAGGCATTTCCAGTTTACACACTTATACATTATCTCAAATTGGCTCATTCCAATAGAGAAATGCTTGGTGCTATTGTGAAAAAGATCAGCAAGTGCAAGCCACTTATCCCATGACCTTTGGGTGTCATTAGAAAAGTGCCTCAAGTATTCCTCTACCCATTTCTTTATGCTTTTCAGATTGAACATTAGTCTCAAGTTCGCATGCAGTGCTAGGGGTAACGAATGTACCAGTTGGTGCTGTAAATAATTCCTCTAAGAAATGACCCATAATACATCTCTATCACTAACAATTTTTTGAGGGAATTTGGATGCTTGAACACCTAATCAACAGACTAACAGAAACCTGTGATACTAAATACTAGGTTTTATGGATATGAAATGGGCTTCTTTTGTTACCACTACATAGATATTGTCCCATGCTCTATCTGTAGAAGGCTATCTCGTGATGAAACGCATCACTATGTGTGTCAATTTGCCCTTTGGAATGGGTAATGGAGACAACAAACCAGATGGTAGTTTGCAATCCACTTTATTTTGCTAGCATGGCAAACATTTAGCAACATGTTTGGCTACACACCTCCACAAACCTTCCCAAAATAAACTCTACCTGATCCTCTCATATGCCTTCGTGACACTTGTATGTCTTGCCATACTGGAAGAATGCATTTCCCTCAACACTAACTGTCTATATTATAAGTCTCAAACAAAGTAAATTAGGGTAAACCAACCCAAGGGCATGAGTCAATGCAAATTTTAGCCCTTCGAAATTAAGCGGCATGTCTTTCATCACGAAAATGCATCCTTCTTCAACAAGTCAATAAGAGGAGCTGACCTCTTGGATAATTTCCATATACATCATCTGTAGAAAGAGGCAAGACCCTAAGAACGTCTTAGGTGGGTAGAATTTAGTGGCTGCGGCCATTTCCTCACGCATTTCACCTTTATGAGTCCACTTAAGTCCCATCTTTGCTCACAATGTGCCCCAAGTATTCAACCTATGCCACCATAAAAGTACATTTGCTAGCTTTTGCATGGAGTTGCTGTAGCCTCAAAATTTGTAGCACTTGTTTGACATGATCAACGTGCTCTTGTTTGCTTTTTCTATAAATGAGGGTGTCATCAAAGAAAACTCCCACATATCAAAAGAGAAGTGGTTGCAATGTTGTTCATAAGCACCTAAAATGTGGATGGTGCATTAGTCAACCCAAATGGCATCACCTTGAAGTCATACAAACCCCTTTCTATGCATAAGAGATATTTTAGATCATCACCCCTTTCACTCTGATCTAATGCTAGCCTGATCTCAAATCTATCTTTGTGAAGAACTAAGCACCCTTTAGTTCATCCAACAGATCATCCATCCTGGGAATTGGAAATATGTTTTTTATAGTGGCCGCTATGCATTATGTTTCCTCCATATCTAAGGTCAAAACATACAAGTGTACTAGACACCTCTAGTTCCCATACATGGGGGGTATGAGCATTATTTGATGTTGTCTCATAGGTCTCTTTGAACTTTTGCAAATGTTGACAAATCCATGTGCACTATGGGTCTCATCACCAAGGGACCATTTGAGTACCTAAGTACTCCATTTGATTGACTTTGCATAGCATGCACCTAGTTCATTAGTATGCATTGAGTTCTTGACGCATACCTTAGGTTGTGATACCATTGGAGCCTAAATTGTGCAATAAAATAATAAATTATAGAATACGGCATTGTAGTACATGCATTAGGCTAGAATTGGACCTTCTAGGGTTTTTAACCTCATGTACACAAGACAACAAGGTAGGTCCCAATGGGAGGCCTTGCCACATGGAGCCCATGATAAATCAACCTAACCCAACCTAGCCAACAAGTTTAGAGCAAGTCATGTAGGGTATACCTACTAGAGGACTTGGCTAATGGAGAAGATTTTCCTCACATTGAGAGCTTCCCCCTTCAATCTGCCACTAAACTAGGAAGGTGATTAAAACTTGGTCTAATGGAGACAACCTACTAGAAAATCTAACCACTAACTTGCCATACATGACATTAAGCTTAGATAGAGAAAAAGATCTTCATGGGTGTGACTTGGCAAATGCACTTTTTTCTAATAATGTTTACTTTAAAATTAACACTTAGTCATCCGTACTCCCTAGCAATAGTCAAGGACAACTATTCATGGTAAGATGACGACATAAGTGTTGCTTTGCTTGCTAAGCATGTCTTTCTTTTGGTTTTCAAGAATGTGTTACCACTTTTTTCTTCTCTTTCGTTTTCTCTTTTATTTTATGTGTACATTTTTTGACTTTAGAACAATAAATTTTCTAAATTTGTACAATCGGAACCTTTATATATATATATATATATATATATAAAGGTTTGACCATCCTTGGTCTACTAGAGGTCAATTGTAGGATACCATTTGAGTTCAAGGAATTGTGTTGCAATTGCTCATTTATTAGTGTTGACATTCTACTCATTTGTATTGAGGTTATCCTCTCAGTAGGGTCCTAGTTTGTCTTTCAGGCCTATTCAATTGTAGTTGCTCATTCTTCATGCAATAAAACTCTTCTTCCAAGGTCATTCTTTTGTGTTGAGTAGATTTTAACCAATTTGGAGTGTAAGAGAGATAGGGGAATGAGAAATTACATCTCTCTCTCTCTCTCTCTCTCTCTCTCTCTCTCTCACACACACACACACCCCCCGTGCATGCGCAAGTGCATGCATGCACTCACTCATGTAAAAGCACAGGCACACGCATAGGCACAAGCACAAACACATGCACATGTAGACACACATGCACACACACATGCACATATCCAATCAAGCACACTTGCGTGCATGCGCGCACTCGTGCGTGCACACACACACACAGAGGGAACTATCTTGGCAAAAGCGATTCACAACTTGATGGTCCTCTTTTCCATTGGACGGCCCACCTATTGTCTTTCTTTGTATAGGCCCACCATAAATCAATGCCTTCTTATCATTGTACTATCATGTTGTTGTTAGTATTCACACTTGATATATGATTGCAACATTGTGCTTGCAAGAAATTTCCTCGCAAATGTGCAAATATGGAAGCGATGTTGTTGAGACTCTATAGACTTGGTGTCATGTGTTTGATATAGTGAAATGGGAACCAATTGTACTAACTTAAAGATTTTGCTATCTTCCTTTTACAACTATAAATACACAAACTGAGAATGTCAAATCTTGAGATGCACGTTAGTGGCATAGCCAAATTGAATTCAATGGTTACACTTTCATTAAAATTCACAACCTTTTGAACAATGGGAAGTATGGTTTTGTAAGTTCAATCGACTAACTAATGGGTCTAAATCAGATATTGCTAGCAAGGTCACACCAATCTTAAGTAATCATAGCTATCACTTATGGTCAAGAGATGTTGAGCACAACAATTTGGGTGCAATGGAGACTTTTTGTTAAGAATAATATTCTAGAGAGGACTGTAAGGGCACAGGGACAATCCATAACCCTAACCCTAAGGAATAAAGATGTATATATCATTCATCATGTTCATAATATATTTGGTGTATAGTTACATATCGTGTGAACTCCTCTCTCCTCTACTTTCTCAATGTAGTATCATAGTCCTTGGTTGCTTGCGCTTGCATCTTTTGCAGCAATTCTTATGCCCATCCTGTAACCTAGGGAGAGAGCTATACTTTTTCTTTTTACCTCGATTTGAGCTCAAGATATTGTGTTTTGAAGCATTAAACTTCTTGTCCTCCTAGATTTTTGTCACTGGTTGTCTGGTTGAATATTTAAGAAGAGAGAGTTCATTTTTTAATATTTGCATCAAGAGGTCTCGCGTGGAGGTTCATTGTGTGCCTTCAGAGCATAGTGCCTTGTGCTCTGAAGCCTTCAGAGGATGCGTCTTGATTTCCTTCTCAGTCATCCTCCCTTCTCTCTTTTTGCATGTACCATTCCATTTTTCATCGTGATTTCTAGTGCCATATGTCCCATGTGGTTTGTGTTGCACCATGCAGCTCTTTGTGAAGTGCTACATCCCAAATGGAACCCCCGAATCAAGCAAAACCCCTCATTCCACCTTGATTCCACGGAATCGCCTCAAAAATCTGTGTTTTTCTTGTGACGGCTAAATTTCTAGAATTCCTCCTGACCCAAATTCCTAGAGTTTTCGCTCCCACCCAAATTCCTAGACCCTCACTGATGGCTAGCATCTTCTATGCCCTTGATTTTTGCAGCGCCTCCCATGCCTAGCAACAACCGCCATGCGTGAAATCCATGTCGGTGCTGCTCTCAAAGATCCCTTGATGTACCACCTTCTTCTCTAGTGCCTACCTCCTGCTTCCATGCCTAGCTTGGCCGCATTGGTAGCCATCGTCAGCCTTTGCAATAATCCTACCAACTTTGCTCCCCTGTGCCTAACTTTGATCCATCCCTTCTCAACCACACACACCAACCACCTACACCTTTATTCAATACAATGTGGTTGTGCAAGGGCTGCACGCTATCATTTTCTTAAGTGCCATAGCAGCCATCTTTCTTTTGGTGTCCATTGTCTTTATAATTTTGGCTGTCATTTCCAGGTTGTACCATGAACTTGCATCATTTGTATTTCGAAATGGTCATGAACATGTGAGAATCAACTGCACGGCTTTGCCATCTAGTATTATCCCTAAAAGCTGCATGAATGGCCTGGTTTCCATTTCCACCATTAAGCTCTATGAATTCATCCCTTTTGTGTGCCTCATGAGCATGGCATGTAGCTGAGCATCTCAAATCCGATTGCCCTTTGATGTAGGCTTGTCTTTGATAACCTTGTGGGAGTCTGGGATGGATACTACTTCAATGTATAACAAGCCGGACAATGGCCCCAATTTTAGGGGGACTTAGGAAAGATGCTAGGTCGTCTCTTGTTAGCAAGGGTGATGCCACTACTTTTACCAGCCACCAGGTTCCCTCTGTGTGGGCAACTCCTATGGAGGGCCTATGGCATTTGCCTATGTCGAGGGGAGAGACAACCTATCCCTTGGCAGTGGCTGATTTCCACGGACAACATGAGATTCTGACCACTAACACTAATCAAAATCTTGTCACCATTAGCATGGAAAAGCACAATGCATTGACCAATGTTGATGGGTTTGGGACGAATGCCTATTCAAATAATCCACCCAAAGAGTCTCCTAGGCTTCCACAAGGTTCTCAAAGACAAGCCTACATCAAAGGGCAATCGAATTTGAGAGCTCAGCTTACATGCCATGCTCATGAGGCACACAAAAGAGATGCATTCATCTGAGAATGAGCTTAATGGTGGAACTGGAAACCAGGCCATTCATGCAGGTTTCACCAGAAGGCAGAGCCCTACAGCTCATTCTTACATGTTCATGACCAATGCGAATGAGAAAAGCTACTAGTAAATGGTACAACCTGGAAATAACAGCCAAAATTATGAAGACAATGGACACCAAAAGAAAGATGGCTGCTATGACACTTAAAAAAATGATGGGCGAGCAGCTGTTGCACAACCACATTGGTCTAAATGGTTACTGTCTCCAACAGTACATTACTGAAGAACAACAAGGTAATGCAGATATGCAACTTGATGGAAAAGATGCAAATAGAATTGCTATTGCAGGAGACCAAGGAAAACTTACCACAACAGACGTTGAGGATTGTGAAGGACAAGGGCAATCAGCTTCTTTCCAAGGAGGGTGATCTTATAGGGCACGATAATGCTACATCCTGTTTGGTAGAGCACCAAGGTACACTAATGCATGGGGATTCTACTGCAATCCCACACAAGATGCAAGGCGGGCAATAAGCATAATATATATTACACAACTAGCCAGATTCTTCCATCTTTGGAAAGCTTATTAGTGCACAGCCCAATATGATCTTGACCATGGAGAACTTCAGCCAGAGACTCCCACTAGTGACACTTCCAATGGTGATATGAGTTATAGGCAAGGGGTAGAGGCATCACTACGCCATTTGGTGGATCACAACCTCATGTGCATGCTTTTGGGAGAACCTGTCCCTCCAGCACTTATTTCTCAGCTCTATTTCAGCACAATGCCTATGAAAGGAGTTGGCCTCGATCTCAATCAGATTAGGAGTCTCTACGTAGAGTCTAGACCACCTCAAATGCAACCTGGATAGCAAATGCAACCTAGACAAATTTATGTGGAAGGACGCCATATGCCCAATACAGACATGAGTTTGCGGGTTGAGCGTGACGTTAATGTTGCCTGGTCAAATGCCTATGTGGGCCTACCATTTGTGGTCAGGGATAACATGTCTTTCTTACATTATGACAGGGGCCTGGTTGGACAAGCGTGTGGTAGACACTTGATAGGTATTTTGATGGACCACCGATTCGAGGAGAAACCAAGAATCCTAATAAGCGGGAAGAATGGCTCTCAAGATTATATCCAATGGATGATAAGGGCAAGATTCTTTATGATAGCATGCACAATGCCCACACCTAGCTGAAGATGAGGATTTCATCTTGGAAGCCCTACACATGGGCAACTTTCAAAGACCTCACGTGAGGACTGAAGATCCCTGGAATGTTGAGTATTTTTTAAACTGTTTGAACCTGAATATAGCATTTATAATGAAGATGATTTTCACTTTATTGCATTTGGGCAAGACAACATAGCCAAAGATGCAGTGGATATATGGAAAAGCAATGAATGCTCCCAATGTAGGCAAAAGGGGCAGCAAGGCATACAGAGGTGTGCAGAGTATACTCCATGGAGACAAGTAATGGCTATGTAATTATGGAGTGTCTTGATGATGAGAATGCTAGGTGGGAACAATGCTTATATCACTCAGGAGGTGCCACAACATCTAGGGCAAAGAAGGGCAAAGAACAATCCGACTTTTCCTTTTGACCCAGGTGGCTTGCACGTTGGAGTACGTTTATTCTACAGCAGGGAGTTTTGGAGTTTAACCATCACTTGCAATTTTGAGGATAAATTTTATATTGAGCGGGGATGGTTGCAATGAAGGCCAAAAGCTGATTAACTTAGTGGGAGGTTAGGATTATCACCTTCCCCTCACTGCAATGTACTTTTGATGTGACATTTAATCCTATCTACTCTTCCTCCTTCCTCCTGCTTGCTGCCTACACTCTCTGCCCCTCAAAAATCTCCTCTCCCCCCCCCCCCCCCCCCCCTCTCTCTCTCTCTCTCTCTCCTTCCTTCCCACCTCTTCCTCTCTCTTTCTCCTTCCTTCTCCCACTCATTCTCTCTCCCTTTCGGTCTTTTCTCTAATCTGTCCTTGTCTGGAAAGGGGAAAAAGGGCCAATTTAGAGGCCATTTAAAGGCCTTTTAGGTGGAAAATGTGGAGGGACTGTATATAAGTCCCCATCCACCCCCTATTGTACACTTTTGATGTGACATCTAATCCTATCTACTCTTCCCTGCATCCAGTCTCGAGGTTTTCTCCTCACCCTCTATCTCTTCTAGCCACACCGATGGAGCCCAAATGGCCCGATTCACCGCCCTCTTTCCCTTGTTTGTATTCCAGGAGAATTTTCAATTGATTACTGATTGAGTCAGTTAGACTTGACAATCCACTAGATTTTCCATCCCATGAGGATGGCGGGCTGCAATGCACTGCTGTCCAATGCCAAGTCCAGCGCAAATGAAGTGGAGCGTGTCGTCAGCCAGAAGAGGCTAGTGGCTGGTGATGCGTTGATTTTCCTCCGGGGTAAAAATGGGGAGCTGAAGGTGGGCATCCGATGAACCGACTGCCTTGCCTTCCAGTCCCATTGACCGAACCGTACCCGACCAGGTCGAACAACCTTTCCTTCCAGTTCCATCTGCCCTGTCCTGTCAGTCCCGCGTCGATCCACCATGTCAGTTCCGTTGAATTTGCCTCCCACTCCGCCATGGTTCCAAGCGCCGCTTGCCTCTGTGTAGGTCTCTATTTCCCCGTCGCCAGTGCCCTTGCCACGCCACCGCCTTTTGTCGCTGCAGAACCTTAGCAATTGCTAAGGTCTGCAGGTTAGCCGGGGTTAGGTTGGTTAGGTCTGGTTAGGTGGAGTTAGTTTGGGGCTAGGTTAGGTTAGTGTTAACTAGGGTTAGGTTGGCCCTAAGTCCTAGCAGTCCTAATAGTTTTAGGGTAGTGCTGTCATATCTGTGCTAGGTGACTTCGGACCCCCGCCTCCCCCCCCCAAAAAAAAGAGAGAAAAAAGGGGAAGAAAGTCCAATTTTTTGCCTCTTGTAGGGGGCCTTTCACAGCCTATTTGGAGTCATTTCAGCTCCATTTTGACGCCTCTTCATTGATCTTCCTCTTGAGCTTCTCCTTCGGCCTTTTTCGTGGTTCTACACGCTACATCAAGTGCTGATTACAGCAGGGTTTTGTTGTCTACTTCTATGAGTCCATTTCATTTCCTTGCCTGCACATCGAGCTTCTCTCTCTCTCGGACAGCCACCATGGCACCCAAGCATGCCCCTCAGGATACATTGCATGATAGTGATGAGGTTGCTCAGCATGAGCAATTGCCTTCCACAGTGGATGCATCCACTGGTGGTACAGAGATCCCTACAACTCAGCGTCTCTCTCATGCATCTCGAGAAGCGCATACACAATTTTGGGTACCCTTGCTTCTATGCTCCAAGGTGCTTTCCGCCAAATGGGACGGGAGTTCAGCCAGCAGCTTACCACGGCCATAGCTATGCAAGATACAGCTCTTGCCTAGATGGGACAGCAGCTCGAGCAGCAGATTGACCAGGCTAGCCCGCATCCTAGCAAGGGGACCACTCAGACCGTCAGGATGTTTTTTCTACTCCACACAGGGGTTTTATGGCAGATGCCCACCCAGCCTACGAGCATCAATCTTCTAACCGTTGCATGTACCCAACATGGGGATTATTTGGACTTATATGATGCATTTTCTGTGCTGCAGAGCACCTTCTTGCAGGATGTCAGGCCATCTTTTGGCTCACAATTTTCTGCATCTATGCAGGTTGAGCCATCTCTTTTGAGCCGACCCGTTGGTATGCATCCGGTTAGTGCTCTTTTCACTGCTCCAACAAGTATGCCTGGAGCTGGTTTTGGTTTATATGGCAGCCCACACCCCTAGGAGAGAGGTTAGTCCTCTTCTTAGCCCTTTGGCATGCCATCATTTCAAAGAGATGCATTTGGCAGAGAGACCCAGCCAGGGGTTCATGCATCTATCGCTACGCCAGTGAGCACATGCAGCCAGACGCAGCCAGTGCATCAGATGGGAGAAGCTACTATGCAGCAGGGGGTTAGTGGTGGGCAGCAGGCCACTTTTGATGAGATGCTGTTAAATTCCTTGCGTTCATATAAGGCCCTACCTGAGGCCATCCAACTTGAGATGTCTTTCTCCGATTATGTGAACCTAAGCGTGATGATGCCCGCACCTCTGGAGGTTAAGCAAACAGAAATTATGCAGCCAAGGATGTCAAGGACAAACTCACAGTGCATAAGTTCAAAGGGGACACTCGCACACCTAGGAGTGGCTTACGAAGCTGGAAGATTATTTCTGCTTCTAGCCAAAGTAAGATGAGGCCAGCCACATGGAGGGAGTTCAAAGAGTTGACGATCACCACATTTTTATCCCCGCTCATACTGGAGCAATATCTGGCTGAGTTTTATGCATTTCTGCAGCAGACTGGAACGGTCCAGGATTCTTTGCATCACTCTAGAGACTATCCTTGTTTATGCAGGACATTTCCGAGAAGGAAAAGCTGCTGCGTTTTATCCAAGGGTTGCATCCTTCTTTGGCTGCGGATGTGAGGGCACATAACCCTCAAACAATTGAGCGTGGAGCCCAACTGGTAGAGGTGTTTGAGCCCAAATATGTCAGCAAGTATAAGATGGCAGCGGGCAGCGCATACGGGAATGCAAATGAGGCTACCAAGAAGCCTAAGGTGACTGGCTGGAATGATGGGAACTCTGCAGCAGCACCTTTTCCACGGTTTCCTACTATTTCAGGAAGTAAGATGCCCTATGCTAAGCCATACAGGCCATCAGATGCCAAGCCAGGAACCAAGCCTACTGCTGGAAATGAAAAATCAGCAATTTAGCAATATACCAGGGCCATAATGGATAGCAGGAAGAAGCAAACTTGTGGTGCGAAATGGACCCTTGAGCATCGGGATGTGTGTAAGATGCGAAACACTGGCTCAGCCAAGCTTACCATGATCATTGTAACTCTCTGATGATGAGGATTTAGTTGATGCCACAGAGTCCTTGGATGCCTCTCATGATGAGATGGGAAGAACACATGATTCGGATGAGGCTCCTGACACTGGAGCCATGAAGGGAACGGATTTTCTTTTTGATCCGGGTGGTGCTACTGTCACGAGGACGTGAAATTATGGGACTTTTGATTTGCAACTCCCATAAATCGCGCATGACCCTTTAGCCTCTGGGGTGTGAGGGTCCGGCCATGGGGTGGGACTTGGGGAATTAAAATTCCCTAGTGGGCCCTTGGAAATAGTGAATGTACGCCCAGTTACTAGGCAAATAATTCCTAGGGCCAAAGTGTGCAACAGGGGGCCAAAAGAGTGGTGCAATTAAAAATTGCTAATTTTAGCACAAGACTCCAAAAAGAGCACATAGCCCTTCTTTTGGATTCAAATGACCAAAATCAGTTCCAGAGGAGCCAAATCATCAGTTGTGAGCTGCCAGAGACTGCAAGGAACTGCTAGAGCAAAATCGTCATCTGCCAGGAGCTTCCAAAGCCTGGCAGGGAAAATCGCCATCAGCCAGGGCCAGTTCCAATGCATCCAAGGCTTGCCCGAGGAAATCGCACCTGATCCAAGAGCCTGTTACAGATTGCGATGTCCTCTGCAGATTGCGATTTCACTTCCAGGTCCTCCGGACTATGCCAAGTGACTGCACCCTGTTCTGGAGCTGTTTCCAGGTGTTTCCAGGCTGCTACAGGAAATTGCGATTGTTTCCAGGTGTTTCCAGGCTACCACAAAAGATTTTGGCTGTCCAAGGTTTGCAGGGAAACTTGAGATTTGATTTCTGGAGTCTTCCGGTTGCTGCTGATTTTGGTAACTTTCCAGGCGTGGGTGTTCGCTTCTAAGCTGCTCTTGGGGCTATGCCAGGGCAGAATGAGCTTTTCTCTGCATGATCTAGGGTTTTCCAGCCCGAGTGACCTTTCTTCTATGTATACTGGGTAGAAGAAGACTTGTCTTTGCCTGCTTTTGTCGTTCCCTAATTGGTTGCTGGCTAGTTATCGCGTTTGGGTTTCTTTCCTCGCGAAGAAAGGTTGATTTATGCTGTTGGGCAGTGGCCGGAGAGGCTATAGATTGAGGCAACCCATTAGGAAGTGCTTTGTCCATTGATTGCACCAAAGTTTGGCTGTTGAAGGCTTTGTCTTGCAGTTGTTCAGCCCTGTCTGGCTGGTTGGGCACTTGGTTGTGCAATTGCAGGTGTGGCACTGACAGCGAATGCTATTGGGGTCTCTGTTGCATGCTTTGGTTGGCTGAGGATACAGGATTGTCTAGTGATTGGATGCCGTTCACCGTTTGAAGGTGAGCAGGGAATTACAGGGTGGGCTGGATGGGGAGTCTGCGGGCATTGGTTTGCCTATGGTGCACCTTCCCAGAGACCTTTGTAATCAGCCGCTTGGCTTCAAATGAATGTTAAATAAATACCGCAAGGGGCGCCGACGTTTGGGGCCAATCAGTGTCCTTGTTTCTGAGTAGGAGCACTCTAGCTCCCCTGTGATTTGTTCCGTGGTGCATATTTACTTGTCAATTTACTGTGTATGCTGTAATTAAGTGGATCCTACCACCCTTTACGTTGTTGAGGCTGGTTTCAGCTACTGATCATGATATTCATGATATGCAATCACTTGACATTCAACCCACTTGTGGCATGCGAGGTCGTAGGCCTACATCTTTTCTTGTGGAGCATCAGGTTGCTATACCTTTTCATGCACGCGAGGATGCTAGTAGTAATGCTCCTGTGGATGAGGAGGAGATCTATTGGGATGCACAGCAAATGGTTTTTGCTATCTCTTTTCATGCCTTGATGGGTGCCAAAAGTGCTGAAACTATCAGATTGAAAGGGATGATTAATGGCAGGATTGTTCACGTGTTGGTGGACAACGGTAGCACTCACAATTTTATTAATTGCAAAACTTTACAAAAGATGGGACTGGTTGCTACTGAAATAGATCATGGGCTGAGAGTAGAGGTGGAAAATGGACAGCATGTGATCAACAGATCTGTTTGCCAAGATACACAAATCAAGTTCTCTCATGATTATGAATTTGCAGGTGATCTCTTGGCATTGGATATGGGCCCAATAGATGCTGTCCTAGGTTATGATTGGTTGAAATCATTCGGCAAAATCAGCATGGACCTAAATGCTTTGTCACTCGCTAATATGCCTTCACAGCTGCCCCCAAGGAGAGATTTGATCATGCCATAGTCTTGGAGCCGGGTAGCAAGCCAATTAATAAGGCCCCCTATCGTCTTTCTAAGGTAGAACGGGAAGAAGTGGCAAGACAAATGCAAGAATTGCTAGAGAAGAATTTTTTCTCACGTAGCACTTCTCCTTTTGCATCCCCAGTACTCTTGGTAAAGAAGTAAGACAGCTCCTACCGCATGTGCATTGACGCATGTGCATTGACTACAAAGACTTGAATAAGGTCACTATCAAGAACAGGTTTCCGGATCCCCAGGATAGATGACCAGTTGGATGAATTCAAGGGTGCTCAATTTTTCACTAAGATTGATTTGAGGTCAGGCTACCACCAAATCAGACTGAAACAAGGAGATGAGCACAAGACAGCCTTTCGCACAAAGAGAGGTTTATATGAGTTCAAAGTGATGCCTTTTGGATTGACCAATGCACCGGCTACTTTCCAGACACTCATGAACAAGATTTTGCAGCCCCTTCTTCACAAATGTGTGCTGGTATTTTTTTATGACATCCTCATTTACAGCAAGGATAAGCAGGAACACACCAGTCATGTCAAGCAAATGCTGGAACTTCTAAGGTTGCATCAGCTTTATGCTAAAGCCAGCAAGTGCACTTTCATGGTAGAAGATGTTGAGTATCTTGGTCATATTGTGAGCAAGGATGGACTTCGGGTGGATCTAGCCAAGGTCAAATGCATACGGGAGTGGCCACGGCAACAGAATCCCACCCAACTCAAAGGCTTTTTGGGTCTTGCTTCTTTTTATTGAACATTTTGCCAAGAGGGCAACCCCTCTCACTGACTTGTTGAAAAAGGATGCTTTCAAGTGGTCACAAGAAGCACAACTCAATGTTGAGGACCTCAAAGACACCTTGAGTAATGCATCTGTACTTGTATGCCCGGATTTTTCACGGCCCTTCATTGTAGAGACAAATGCAAGTGGCAAAGGCCTGGGGGCTATTCTGAGACGAGCATGGAGTTGTAGCTTTCTAGAGCAGAAAATTTGAGGCCAAGAAATTGAACTATCATGTTTATGATAAGGAAATCTTCGCTATCCTACATGCTTTCAAGAAATGGCACCACTACCTGTACGGTGGAAAGATTAAAGTTAAGACGGATCATAGGACACTCAAGTACTTTCTTACGCAGCGCAATTTGTCCATGAAGCGGAAGAGGTGGTTGGCTGCAGTCCAGTCCTATGACTTAAATATTGAGTACACGAAGGGGAAAGAATGTGGTTGCCGATGCCTTGTCTAGAATGTGGGCTTGTAGTTTATCTACCATTTCAACCATCTATCAGGAGTGGATTCAAGGGATCCAGGAAGAATATATGCAGAATTCATCAAAGGCAGCTCCCATATTTTTGGAGTTACAAGAGCCTTCAAGCCAAGGGCATGCTGAATTTAAGCTGCATAATGGGCTGTTGTACTGCAAAGACAGAATTTATCTTGTGCCGGACTCCCAAGTATAGATTGCTGGTTTTGTGCGAAATGCACTCATCTTGTATGGCGGACATGTGGGTATCACTAAGACATATGAAAAGGTCAAACAGAGCTTCATCTGGAATGGCATGTGGTTCAATATGTCACTGAATGCTTGCCTTGCCAACATAATAAAGGTGGAGAGCCAGCTACCTGCCAGTTTTTTACAGCCATTACCTATTCCAGAAGGCAAATGGACTCACATCACAAGGTTGCCTTCTACAGAGAGGGGATGCAATAACATTTATGTGGTGGTGGATAGAATGACAAAACAAGCTCACTTCATACCCACTAAGACCCGTATTCAGCATCACAAGTTGCTTGGCAATTTATTGAGCATGTTTTTAAGCATTATGGCTTCCCTCAAGAAATTGTCAGTGACAGAGATGCAAAATTTATGGGTCGCTTTTGGCAGGAGTTATTCACAACAGTGGGTACTCTCCTCACACCTAGCACTGCTTACCACCCTGAGACCGGATGGACAGTCAGAAAGTGTGAACAAATGGGTGGAGGAATACTTGAGGCACTTTTTCCATGATACACAGAAGTCCTAGGATACGTGGTAGGCACTTGCTGAATTTTATTACAATAGTACTAAACACCTTTCCATTGGCATGAGCCCTTTTGAAGCAATGTATGGATGCAAGGTTGGGATGCCGCCTTTTATTTCAGACATGGCTGTGAAAAATCAGCAAGCAAGACATGACTTGGAAAGAATGGATGCCCTTCTGCAATTGGCTAAGAAGAATATGCAGGATGCCCAAGCCAAGCAAAAGAAGTACGCAGACGAACGCATTACACCTCCATAAGAACCGTTATGCTCAGCGATAACGCCAACACGAAGCTTGCTCACAGGTATTACGGTCTCTACAAGATCATCCGCAAAGTTAGAGAGGTGGCATATGCATTGGAGCTTCCCAGTACCTCCAAGATTCATAATGTTTTCCATGTGTTCTTGCTGAAGCCACATGTAGGACAGAATGTCCAAGTTATTTCTGAGCTACCACCTATGGATGAGGAGGGTCACATCCTCTATGTCCCAGAGCACATCATGGGGTTTAGAGACCATGTACTCCGAAACAAGGTCTATGTCGAGTATCTCATCAAGTGGTAGGGACTCCCTGAGGATGAGAATTCATGGCAGCTAGAAAGCATTGTTCAGAACCACCCCTATCTCCTACCAAGCAGATTAGTAGTTGCTGTTTGCTGCACTTTTTGGACAGCCAGGATGTGAAATTTTGAGGGCAAAATGGGAAGGGATGGCTGTAATGAAGGGGGGAAAAGGGCCAATTTAGAGGCCTTTTAGGTGGAAAATGTGGAGGGACTATATAAGTCTCCATCCACCCCCTATTGTACATTTTTGATGTGACATCTAATCCTATCCACTCCCACCTCCTTCCTCCTACGTGCTGCCTTCACTCTCTCTCTCTCTCCCAATCTCTCTCTAACTCTCTCTTCCCCTCACCCTTCTCTCTCTCTTCCCCTCACCCTTCTCTCTCTCTTCCTCTTTCCTCCCCACCCATACTTTCTCTCCTCTCTCTCTCTCCTCCTTCCTCTCCCCTACCTCTTACCCTTTTCTGCCATCTTTGGCCTTTCCCCAAATCTGTCCCTCTTCCTTTCTTACAGCCCTTATCCCCTTTTCTACATAAACGGTGAGCAAGCTTTATAGGAACATTGGCTGTCCACTCTAATGAGATAAAATGCTCATCTAGAAAGTCTTGAGTCTTGAGTTTTCTAGAAAGCATATTATCATATAGATCTCAAGCAAGCAACAACACACTGAGCTAGATGAAGGCATCAAAACAACCCAACAAGCAAGGAAGCTTAAACAAAGAGAAACAAGCACTAACAGCATAGAATTAAGTTTTCCACACTACGAAACATGAGACATAGAAGAGGAGCCCAAAGCTTGGTCCAATGTGAATTAGATTTTCCTCATAAAGAAGGTTAGATTATACACATTGGACCTCGTATAGCTAAGAAGTGGCCATGTGCATTGTGACCACGTATGCTGCAAGTACCCTACCTACAATCTTCACCCCCCTCCACTCTATTTATGATAATATGTCCAAGCACCAATTTTGAGAAGTGGGCTTTTGCACAATGTCATTGTTGTAGAAAGATGGTACCTTATTTATCAGTTCCAAGTTCCCTCAATTGCATGGGGAATAATCTGAAGCTCATTAGCCCACAACAACAATATGCTGCTTAGACCCTAGATTCACATCACATGAATGGTGCAAACAGCAATGCAGAAGCTCAATTGAATTTTCAATCAACAAGCCAACAGCCAAACCACCAACTCGATTTGTCTGACATGAACATAATTACAAATTTCACATTTTCAACCTTGTCAGGAGGCACAAATCAAGGGATGCTCTTGAAAAGCACTCGGTCCCAACAATGGGCCTGTATCCTACAGCACTTTGAACTAAATCAACCCATTGCCTTCTTCTCTTTCTGTTTCCCTCTCTACCTCTTCTGCTGCCACTGCGCAAAGGACCTATCACCAGAACTCCCCACAAGAACAAGAGCCATCCTTAAAATAATGGAACCGTCTTGCATCCCGCTGTATAATGTCTCTCCCTACAATCTTTGATATAATCCTGGTAGCATTGTGGCAATCAATGCACATCCGAAGATTCTTAAATATATGGAGGGGTGTACCTGGGGAGGTACTGATAAGCCCAAAAGCTAAGGACAACTTCTCGCAGTGTCCACAAAGTGCATCTTCTTTGTCTGCTTCTGCAATTGGATGCAAGACAGAACCCAAATGGGGCATATAACCAGCCTCCTTCATTGGACCAAGTAACCTAAACAGTTCGGTGTATATACCATCACTTTGAGGGTGGCTTGTATCATTGACATGAAACACGTGTGTAATATTGTTGACCCTAATCCAGCTCTTGCCAGGTGGCTTCCAAGCTCTCTCACGAGTTTTCATGTTCAGTATCTTATATGCATCATCCCACATACAATGAGCTGCAAAAATATTTGACATCAGAACATAAGCTGTAGCATCTCCACAATCAATCTTGATAAGACGATCAAAAGCTCGTCTCCCTGTATCCAAATTACCATGTTTTGCACAAGCACCTAGCAAAGTTGACCAAATCATAAAATCCGGTTCAAATGGCATTTTAAGAACCAAATCTTCTGCCTCAACGACGTGTCCTGCACGGCCAAGAATGTCAACCATGCAAACGTAGTGCCGAACTGTAGGAATGAGGCCATATTCATCCCTCATGTGCTTGAAGTACTGACGGCCCTCCTCAACTAGACCTGCATGGCTAAATGAAGAGAGAAGGCTTACAAAAGTTGCACTATCTGGCTTAATGCCTTCGTGCCACATAATGTGAAAGTATTGTTGGGCTCCTTTACTATGGCCATGCCCTGCATAGGCTGCAATCATTGCATTCCATGAAACTTCATCTCTTGCTGATATGCTGTTGAACACCTTCTGTGCATCCTGTAGCGAACCACATTTGGCATACATGTCAACCAGGATGCTTCCAACATAGGGATCTTCCACGAAGCCTTGTTTTATGACGTCCACATGGATCAGCTTGCCCTGATCCAGTGCTGCTGTGCTGGCACATGCTTTGAGTATGTATACAAATGTGATCCCATCTGGATCTATTCCACCCTGCTGCATTTCCTCAAACAGTTGAAGGGCTTCCTGACCATAACAGTGGTCAGCATGTCCTGAAATAATGGTGTTCCATGAGACAATATCTTGTACTGGCAACCTGTCAAACACCTCACGTGCATCCTTGAGGCTGCCACCTTTTGCATACATGTCAACCAGGGTGCTTCCAACGCAAATACCTGGCTTCATTCCTTGCATGATGATATCTGCATAGACTAACTTGCCCTGATCTAGAGCTTCTATGCTAACACATGCTTTAAGGACGCAAATAAAAGTGATTTCATCTGGCTTCATCCCCACCTGTAGCATTTGGTTGTACAACCAGATGGCTTCCTTACCTTGCCCATGCTCTGCATACCCTACGATGATTGCTGACCATGACACCACATCGTGTATAGGTAGCTTATCAAATACTTTGTGTGCATCCTCTAGGCTGTTGCATTTAGAATACATATTGACCAATAAGCTTCCAATGAATGGATCTGAATCAAAGCCTCGTTTCTTGATCTCAGCATGGATCAGTTTGCCCTGGTCTAAGCCAGTGGCGCTGGCACAAGCTTTGAGGATACACCCAAATGTGACCCTATCTGGCTCTATATGTTTCTCTTGCATTTCCCTGAACAATTGAAAAGCTTTCTCAACATTTCCTTGCTCAGCATATCCTGTGATCATCACAGACCATGACACAACATCCCGCGCCAGCAATTTGTCAAACACATTGCATGCATCCTCTAAGCTGCCACATTTGGCATACATGTCAACTAAAGTGCTTCCCATGCACAAATCTGACTCAAGACCTCTTTCCACAATATCAACATGTATCTGATGTAGGGCTGCCAAAGTATAGCATGCTTTGAGAATGTACACAAGCGTGACATTATCTGGCTCTGTAGCCTCTTGTTGCATTTTCTGGAACAAGTGAAAAGCTTCCAGACCTTGTCCATACTGAACATAGCCAGAAATCATTGCATTCCATGACACCACATCTCTGATTGGCAAACTTTCAAAAACCTTATGTGCATCCTCTAGACTGCCACATTTGGCATACATAACAATTAAAGTGTTTCCAACAAACAAATTTGAATCGAAGGCTGTCTTCATGATGGAGCTATGGATCAGCTTGCCCTGATCCAAAGCTGCCACAGCGATAGAGGCTTGGAGAACTGCAACAAAAGTATGAGCATTTGGTTTTACACCAGAGATTTGCATCTTTTTAAAAAGTGTTATAGCCTGCTCACCTTGGCCATGCTGAGCATGAGCTAAGATGATTGCAGTCCAAGTGTAGACATTCTGTACATGCCAGCTGCTGAATACTTGGAGTGCTTCAAGTAATGTTCCACACACAGAAAACATGCGGATAAGCTGGCATTCTAGCTTGGTGTTCCATTGAAGTTCACTTTCGATTATTATGGAAAGAACTTGCCTACCTGCGACCAGGTCCTTCTGTCTAATGCAACCTTGCAACATGTAAGTCAGCATGTCCACTGATACACGAATTCTTTGTTTAACCATATGATCTGCTGCATGAATTGCCTCATGCAGTTGCCCTTCCTTACAAATTTTAGGCAATCCTCCAAGAGAACAAGAGTAACCGCAGGTCTGTGTCACACTGCAGAGATTGAAGGAGACTGGCAATCATGTACCCACCCCTGACAAAAAGGAGATGCCTACATAGTTGATATGTTCATAAATAATCTTCATCCTTCTATTTAGGTGATTAAAATTGCAACGCAGTTTTCTGAGAAAATGCTTTGATGTTATCAGTAGAAAGCACATTCCACGTAACGCACCCAGTACAAACAATCACAAGAGCAGCCCATGCAACCCAAATTCTGTTTTCTCAGCTTTGACATCTTGTTTTGGCTGTGATGCCTACTTTGGGGTGGTTTCTATAATTTTGGCTCATTGCAAGCTAGCCTATCTGCTCCCAACTTGTATGCACGTGGTGGTTGGGTTTGTAGCCAGCATGTGTTTTGATTGCACATTGTCCGCTTGTCACAGTCATATGTGGTACGGTTTCCAGCTCATTGTAGCACAAAAACAGCTCTGGGTTGATTTTTAAAGCAATCTACTACATACTTGGTTAAATAGTCACACCAAACCAGCTTCTGTCTTGATGTTTACTGCATATTTGGTTGAAATTTGGAGCTGTTTTGTGACTACTTATGACCAGTATGCTTCATAGTGAAGCATTTTTTGAAGATCTCAACACCTTGCGGTGTAATCTCTGCAAATTTTTGGTCACTGCAGACTTTCTCAACTCTGCATGCACTTGGAATGATATTGAGACACACAGATTGGAAAACACACCTACACTTGACTCTTGCTCAGACAACATGTAGGTAGACCAAGGCCTTAAAGTCACCAACTATGAACACAAGGCATCCTAATGCAGAAGCTATGCCAGGATACTACAACAACTTTATCTCACTTTAGCATGTTGACAAAAGTAGATACAAGACACTTCAGAACTAGGAGAGAGAAACACTGAGATGTACAGCCAACAGAATATATGCATAGATGTGGAGATCCAAATACAAAACCTGCCGAACACTGTACCAGCCCCTGCAACATACACAGGATGAGGTAGGCACCCAAAATTGATCTCTGTATGCTGCTGTACAACCTGCTGTAACTCCTCCTGAACTGCCATGTGCCCTCGTAGGCTTGAGTAGCTGCTAATGGGTGAGCTCTTCAGACTTCTGCTCCCTCCTATGCACTCCTACTGAGTGTAGGTCTGCACCAAGTAGTGCCTAGGAAACCTTACTAACTGAACTACTTTCTGATGCCCCCAGGGGGCCCTTCTATAGGGCTGGGGCACCCTAGATCTGGCCAAGCAGATCTACAGACTGGCTGGCCAGCCAGTCTGCAAGTCAACCAGAACAGCGCCGACTGGCAGTCCTTTGAGATCCCTCCACAGACTGCCAACTGCAATCTGTAGGACTGCAAACCAGGGCAGCGTCTGCGGCCTATAAAAGGCCCTGCATACAGGTGCCTTATGCAGCGATGTAGCCCTAAAGATGGACTTACTGTCAGCCCTATCTATTGACCTGGGTGGCCTTACTGGCCGCCCTAAAATAAACATAACGAGAACTGCAGTTGCTACCCAAGGGCTCACTGTCAGCCATATCTACTGACCCAGGTGGCCTTACTGGCTGCCCTAAAATAAACATAACAAACAACTGCTGTTGCTGCGCATGGGCTTACTGTCAGCCCTATCTACTGACCCGGCTGGCCTTCTTGGCTGCCATAAAATAAACATAACAGGAACTGCTGTTGCTGCCCATGTGGCAGCCTGTCTGCTGCCCACATAGCAGCCCTCTGTTCAACCCTAAGAGCAGCCCTTCCCTCTGCCTACGCTCCTTTTCTCTCACTATATCACTACAGGTGTCAAGCCCCTTTGTCCTCATTTGGGGAGGTAGGGCATTGACCCTAATATTTCAACACCACCTCTGAATGGCACACCGTGGTCCAATACCCACTCTATCTAAAAGAATCTCCATCAGCTCCCATGTAAAAGCTCTCAATAACAATTCAAAGATGTCATCATCTGGAGCCACAAACCCGCATCTCCAATATCTCCAGGTCTCGCTCCACATTGTACACAAACCATGGGAACCAACCCAAAGTATTGGTACACTCACAGCACCATCCTTCAATGGCACTTGGTCACAAGTATGCTGGAATCATCAAGATATCCAGGCAGCAAAGATCATCATGCCCCTCAAAAGCTGGGAACAAACTAGATACTGCAAGTTTCCAAGCATCCTAGGTCTGTTTCAACCCAATCATCCCCCAGCCGCATCTGCAACCTTGATCCTAGGAAGCTGTCTAGCGAGACCCTTGTGGCTGCTCCACATAGATCTCCACTAACTAGTCCCTTTTCCAAAAACTACTCCCAATTGCCTCCAGAACCATGCTCTCATTGAGCTGCACTCAAGTTTGAATCCTGAGCTCACCGGAGGGGGATTCTCAAGCCAGCAGCATTTGAAGCTCTTGGCTTGCTCTGGATCCATTCGTGTTATGCTGACGTTGACAGTGCATGTGACATTGGAGATTAGGTAAACGGTCAAAGCCTTTTAGACATACAGAGGTGGGCTTCTCAATGTAAGAGCATTTGCTTGTCTTCTGGAGCCATTAGTGTCATGGTCATGTTGACAGATGCACGTAGCAGTGAGGATTCTCAAAATCAGGACAGGTATGGCGACCTGATTAAAGACTTTGTGTGTGTGATCGGGAAGCCAAAAGATCCACCTTAACGAACATTGTGACGGGAATGTATTACAAATCAACAATAATGCACAAAGGGAAAACATATCCTCGCCCATCACTTTTCTTGCCTTAATGCAAGTCAATTACCTTCCTGAAGTACCCATTAGAATAGCCTTCTCTTGAATCTCTAGGAATTCACCAGCGTGCTCCACTGCTCAACATTCCGTCAGAAGTCGGTCTTCTAGAGTAGCCTTGTCCTTAGTATGATGTGAGCAAACATGTGCTGTCCACCTTCACAAAAGTCTTTGGATCCTTTGGCCACTGTTCTATGTCGAATATGCGTACTGAATCAAATGACATTATGACACTTATCTTACGGCTACTGGGTGTAACCACCAAGAACAATTCTCCTTCTACTAGATTAGCTGCAACTGATTCTGACCCTTCTTCTTGAGCTTCTCCTCCTCTTTCTGATCTACCTTCTTCTACCTGCAACCTCACACAAAATCTCTGCATAGGTCCGCAGCCTCCACAAATTGAATGAGTGAAAGAAGTCAATCTACAATTATCCGATGATCATCGACTGTGCCTGATCGTCTCTACGTATCCGGTCTTTGAACTCCTCTGCATTTGCCTTTGTAACTATCTTGCTTGTCGCATCCTTCTGGTGAGCTTAGTCTCCACACCTTCAAATAATCTCCCAAAGTTCTCTCGCCACCATGTGACTCTGTAGCCTTATCTTCCAGATAAGGCTACGCGAAATTGCTGCCATCCAGCATCTCCTTCTGTTCAAAGTTGGGGATAGGCATATGTGACACCATTGGTGCCTTTGGATTCCCTGAAATTTTTGTCGAACACGTACCTTCACACTCACTGATACCCTTCACCTGATTTGAAGCAAACTTTGCTGAATGTGAGTCACTCCATCTCCTCTCTTTGAGCAAGAGCCTCCTCTTTTCCCCTGCAAGTAGACCTATGGAGTAGGCTCCCTAGGCTTTACCAAGGATTTCTCCTTGCTAGGCTCTGATACCATATTGGAAAGCACACCTACACTTGACTCTTGCTCAAACAACATGTGGTTAGACCAATAACCTTGCAATCACCAACACTATGGACACAAGTCATCCAAATGCGGAAGATATGCCAGGATACTACAACCACTTTAACTCAATTCCGCATGTGAACACAAGTAGATAGAAGACACTTCAGAACTAGGAGAGAGAACAATGAGATGTACAGCCAGCAGCATTATAAATAGATTTGAAAATCAAGTACAAAACCTGCCAGAAATGTACTGACATCTGCAGCGTACCAAAGATCAATAGGAGTTTCTAAAAGGTTGGATTCACACAGAATCCTTCATATGCTAGCCTCTACCTTTCCAGTAGAGCAGGAAGCATATGATACTCATTCTATACATTGAGCAGAAACTGAGGTAGTAAAATAGAGTTTACAATCTTTCATTGAAAGCATTAAGAGCCAAAATAGCACATCAAGAATTATCCATTGATCCACAAATAAAGCATAAACCATAAAGAGCACAAATAAAATCTATGGCCTTTATGCCTTTTCAACCAAATTAGTCCACTGGTTATGAATATCAAAAATCAATTCTAATCTCTTCATTTCTCATCATTTTAAGACACCAATTACATTACTAACTACGCCAATTATAATCTTCACATTTGTCATCATCTTAAGACGCCATTACATCACTATACAATTAGACCCGTATAGCTTGCAGCACATAAATCAAACAGCATAACACCAAGCATCCTATCAATGCCACGTAATAAAAGGAATCAACCACGATACTAGGTTCATTCATTTGGCAACATGTAGGTTTAGTTTAACATACCCAACTAAACCTCGCAAAATTGATCGTTGAAAATCCCCACTGCCTCCAATCCAGTTCCAAGGCATTTATTTTACTAGAGTTTGCACCTGCAGATCCCATACAAGCAAAACATTTAAAAATAATACCTGGACAAGAATAGCATTGCAGGTACCATCCCTGTGCAGGTTGCAACTGACCTCAGTTGCACGTTTGATTAATATTATTAGATCCATTTCACATTTGATTATATGAGAAGATGAGTTTAGAAAAGACTGTTAAGACCTGCTGAGGCTTTCATTGAACACCATTGATTTTTAGCCTCACGTAGTTTGGTATAGACATTTCAATTTGAAGTAGCACTTTATTCATAGTCCAAGTCTGTTTCGAGAATGAATAGTCCAAGTCTGTTTCAAGAACTTCCTTCCCAATTAATATGATTGGAACTTCTTCTTGAACAAGTATGGTCCTTAAAAGGCTTCAAAAAATTATATGGAATGAATTATGTATCTTCATTCCAATCTATACGTATTAAGACTCTTTCGTCTTCTTTTCTGAACACTCAAGACACACGACCACCATCTTTGTACACTACATGCTTTCCTTATTTGCATATTTTGACTGAGCAAGAGTAATACCTTTAGAAAAACGTCTTTAAACAAAAATGCTGCAAAATCCTAGATAGACACGCATTCCTTCCGGCCTATTTGCAAATATACTTTTAAATTTAAGCAACGCATTGATTATGTATATCGCTTCCTCACCCACCTTCTCAAACGGGTTATGTACCGATCCTCCTCTTCAATTGTCAAATCCAGTACTCCACGCCAGGCCCTTATGCGAGTCACCTTCGTATGCTTTTCGGTCATGAAATATGGATGACAAGACGCCGCAAAAATGCTGAGAAAGGATCAAATGGAACATTGCTGACCTCCGTCTTGTGAGATGAGAAGAAATGAAGACATCGACCATGCTATCCGTCTCCAGGGACTGAAGCTCGATGTCCAAAAACGGTCTAAATATCTCAACATTCTGCCGCAAGCGCAATTATTGCCTTCATTAGGGATCATCTCATGGAAGACTAATTCAGGCAGGCGTAAGAGCTCGTTTGCATTGCCACCATGGCTATATGGCAATTTCCACGCCCCTGAAGAACCAACTCCAAGATTTGCTTATGCTAAGCACTCGTCCCTGGGTCTTCACCATTGGCTGCCCTCACAAGCAGCAAGGAAGACGAGGAACTTGTACCGCACCATTGGCTGTCCATTTACTTACTACACATCTATGCATAGTA
>NC_141619.1:10915000-10950000 GCF_047967505.1 Dipteris shenzhenensis
AGCATGGCCAACATAGTAATTGTGGATGATTCATTGTACAAAATCCACCGAAATCCATCGAGCATATGGCGCATACTTCCAAACTTTGAGCTGCAGGATTCAGATGAAATGCAATCAAATCTGATAGAGCAAGAATAGGCATGGCTCTTTGTTTGGCTCCAGTGTTAGGATCTCCAGGCATACACAACCCAATTTGAGCATGACTTGTTCTAGATGAGAAGTCCATTGAGATTTTAAACACCATTTATAAGGAAAAGGAAAGGGCTGACAGAATGTGTGAAATGAAAAACCCTTGGGGTTAAGTTCTCCCTGTTATTCAAGGATGTTATCCTATGTACCAATATGGATTATCTTTTAAACAAAAAACCCTTTGGGTAAACTTCTAAAATGTTGGTTCATGAAAGGATGTATATGAGTGAGATCTACATTATGTCCAATCTATGTAAATAGTGTGCTAACTATGTTAACTATTTTCATAGATTGCACTGAACACGCACTTTAATATTTATGAGGAACTATTGCACACAAGTTTCTTGAATCTAAGGTTCCATCGTTAAAGTACAGTATATTTGAGTTTAATGTCTATTAGAATTTGGAGTATGCAAGTTGTTTGGAAGGTAGACCTAAACTTCTGTAGGTCTAAAGATGTTAATAAACCTTAAATTCAACCCTACAATGCCTGAAATAACAGTTTAGCTATGGACTCCATAGAGTTTACTATACGAAAGAGAAGGAACTCCCACAAAATGGCTCCATTTTAGTGGCTCCTAGCTTCTAAGAAATGAGGTAATCAGGGCATGCTTTCAAGTATGTCAATTGAAGTTTTCAATAGTGCTCTCTATTCAATAGATAGTCTTGTGGCAACTACTTGCAAACATCTTTCTTTGGTCTAGATGATATTTTTTGTATCATAGCTAATATCATGGGGAATCTTCTTTTCTATTTTGTATGCTGAAGGGCTTTGACTGTGTAGACACTTGCTATATGAAATTTGATTTCTCAGCTACTTGTTAGATGTGATATTAATTATATTTTCCTTGCTTACATGCCAGATTCCTTGTTGAGTAGTGGCTACTATTTTAAATTACAGTTCTTACTGTTTTAAAAAATACGATCCTAACTTTTTTTTTTTAATAGTCCTTAACTTAGCAAAGGAATACTACCTTTAGTTTCTAGATGAATGTTAAACTAAAAAGCAACCATTCCATGAGAGAAATCAAGACACCCACTAGAAAATGATGCATGGTCATTTCAAATATAGCTATATATAAGCATTATTCCTTATGCAAAGATAAGGCAAATAGAACCTCAAGTTGACAATAAAGGTGCATACTCTAATTATTGCATGGAGCTAAACGCAATCTACATCCACAAAGCAAAGTATATCGAGATGAGTTGGCATTTGTAGCCATATATAGATATTTATTTTACTACATAGATTCTTACAAGTATAAAAAATATCAAAGGAAAAGACCTTCAAAATCAAAGGGTCGAAGAGCTTCCTTGTAGTAAACTAGTATCGCATATATTCATACTCTCTATAGATTTAGCATAAGGAGGATGGTTTACCAATGATGCACATATGGATGAACAATTAATGTCAAAGTAGCTAGCATAGGTAGGAAATCTAAAACTATTGATGTAGATAAATATGAGTGGAAGGAGTGCCAACGTGAGTGTATTTTTGCTATGACCAACTTCTAGAATGCTCTTGCAATCCACAAACCACATATGAATACATAATGCCTCATACACACACTCCATGCATACGAGAGGTCACAAACTCTCATGACACTTGGGATCCATCCCTTAGGCATACCCCATTATTCTACCCTTAGTCTATGACACTTTATGCCTACCATTTATTAATGCACCCATGCATTCCTACCGATTTCTATCCTAGGACCTACATGTGTGAGTGCTCCATTTATATTAATCAATTAACATATCCAATACATTATCCATATGGCCTTTAGCCATATAAACCTACCTAGCCTACCTTCTAATTATTACATTTGATCATGCTAGCCTAATACATTCTAGACTACAAAATCATGTCGTGACAAGCATTGCAGTGTATCACTCTAGGACCAAGCACATTGATGTCACTTCGCCAGAGAAAGAGTGCTACTTGGTGACATCACAAAAAGCCTCAAAACCTTGCATACTGAGAATACCTTGCTCTTCCTGTGGAAGCCGTGGGAAAGAGCCAACATTTGTCACCGCTGTCGGGGAGACTAGTGTCTCAAGTGACCGAGTAAACAAATGCAACTATGTGTAAAAAATAAACTACCACAAACTTTCATGAACATAGCATGCAAGGGCAAGGAGAGTAAAAAATTTTCCAACTCTAGCCAAAAATATCAACCCCAAGCATCAACCTTGGGTTACTACCTTAAGAAATTTTCTTTATTTTTTAAAAAGAAGCCACTTGAAGAACAAATCAAGATAGGTAATGGATACCAATGTGTAGAGCTTGCAATTTTGAACATTTCACCTTTTAACAAAAAAGCGATCCGAGCTAACCATGAAAAGCGAGAAGAGTTTAGGGTTTGTTGACCCTAACCCTAAACCCATTTCTATAAAAACCTACTCCACCCCCTCATTCTTCTTCTTCCACATCTAGCCTCCATCCTCTTCCCCATTCCGAGTGGGAATAGTTTAGGGTTTGACCCTAACCCTAAACCCATTTCTATAAAAACCCACTCCACCCCCTCATTCTTCTTCTTCCACATCTAGCCTCCATCCTCTTCCCCATTCCGAGCCCTACGCAAGACCCGCCTCCCTATCCATCGACCACCACCCTACTCCTATCCTCATCGATGAGTTATGTCGAGCCCTTCTCTCGCAACGATGATAACCTAGCCACCCACCCACCATCCATTTGCCCTCAACAATCCTGTTACATCGAGAAAGACTTGGGAGAGCATTGCAAGTGATCATCTCCTCCTCCCTTTGAATTTTTGTCAAAGTTTTATGTCCGTGGAAGAGGGAGGAGGAGGAGGAGAAGGAGGAGGGAGAAAGGAGGAAGAGGGAGGAGGAGGATGAGGAAGAAGGAAGGAGGAGGAGGAGGAGGAGGGAGTACGAGGCTAGAGAGTGCAAGGGTAAGGGCATGCTAGAACACAATAGTGTAAGGCTGCATGGACGCAATGGAGATCAATCACATGAACACAATAGTGAGCTTGAACACCGAACCCCAAAGAGTGGGAGCTTCATTCCATTGAGAGATATTTATACATGTTGGTCTCTACACAATCCGTAGGTACCTCCATGGTGGGATCTCTTTTGTAGGTTTTTTATAAGAGTCCCTCCACTTTTGAGGGGGACCTTTTGGGTCTCTACACAAAGTGGGGGGACTTTTGGGTCCCTATACAAAGTGGGGGGGCCTTTGAGTCTCTACACAAAGTGGGGGGACCTCAAAAAGTGTAGGCTTTTAGTATTTCTCTCTCTAGATCCTGATTTTGCAAGTATGATTGGATCTTTTCTAGAGAGGATTTTGGCTATCCTCATCTTTTAAGATTCATCATCATATTTCAAACTCAAGATATTACAAGTGGAGCTTTGCCACTACTCCACACACACAATGCTCTAGACTGCACTTCTAGCCCTTGTTGCCACAAGGTTAACAACTCCCTTGGACCGATTTGATTACCTGTCCTCGGGCTATGATTGAGTCTCTGTAGACGATGTTGTGCTACGGTTGTCTTCACCCAATGAGTATGGTAAAGATGGCATCGGTGATAGATGGAGCGAGCTTGTTGTTGATCTTTTCCTTGTAATCCATGAACACTGTAGAGTACTTGCTCAGTTTTTAAGAAGCCAGTGTCAACCAAAAGACACATAATGCCCTTAAAGAGATATTGCTCTTTGAAAGAGGCGAATTGTTGTTTGAGATTCTATCTGTGGATTTGGTTTGAAGCTGGGGTTGGGCAAATCAACATCAATGGTGAGGGACACCTCTAGGATTACTGCGAAGGCTTCACTGTATTTTGCATTTTCCTTGAGTATTTTGTCATAATTGCCTTGCATAATTAATGCATGTTTGTCCAAGGCTCTGATGAGTGTTTCTTGGCTTGTCCATTTGATTTTAGAGTTTTTATTGATTAATGACCAATTGCGAGGAGCATCTGCACTATCTAGATCATGATGATGGGCATCCCACCGATAGCGACGGGGTACTGCATCAAATGTGGAATGCATGCAAAAAATATATGGAGCTTGTAAGTATTCAAGGAGGTACTTTTCATTGAGTAGCTTTGGTCTACGCCAAGCAGGCTATGGCTCCAATTTGTTGTTGCTGATGTTTGGAGTGATTTGTGCTTGGTGGGACACTCATTGAAATTTCGGAGAGGTTCCATCCACCTCTTGACTACATGTCTGGGTATTGCCTCCAAAAATCACCAATGGGATTACCAAGCATGGGAATCCTATCTATGTCTTGTTGCAACTCCCATGAGGGTATGCGATTTGGATTATCCAATTCTTGAATCTCATTGATTAGATAATTAATGGTGTCTTCCATTGAAAACTCAAGGGAGATCTGAGGAATATGTGGTCTTGGGGGAGAGGAAGAGGTTATAGGGAAAAGCTTGAAGTCAAAGCAAGTAGTGAATTTGAGAAGGTAGGGCAAATGGATTTAGCAACTTGATAGTCCTCAAGGGATGAATTGTCAAGTGTTGGAAAAAAGTTAGGTGTAACTGGATGATAGGAGTTAGACTCTTGGATTAGGCTATAGTGTTGAGAGGCATGGGCAAAGAGGCATGGCAAGGAATATGGGTTAGCATGGATTTTTGGAAAGGCATGGATAATAGTATTGGAGTTAGGGAGGGATGTGAGAAGACCAAAATAGAGAGTGGCAAGATAGGCCCAGACAATGCTCGAGTCCGCAAGATTCTTTGGCAGAGTTCCACATTGTCATGCTCTGGAATCTGTTCAGATCGTCGCCCCTCCATGTTATCTCCATTGAGAGTAGGTGGAGGGCCCATTTTGGCAATAATACGAATGTTTCAAAATCCTCTATATCTTGTGTGGAGAGAGGTGTAGAGTCTTCCTTTTGCTCTATTGCAAACCCAATTATTATGGCCAATAGATGGGAAATGTAGCTTTTGCCATTGTGTAGTGGATACATAATTGGTTAGCAGCAAGGATATGTGTTGAGCCCAATCTTGTAGTTTTGCTCTACAAAGGAGTGTAAGAGTTTTTACAGACATATGATTTTTCTAACTCTTGTATGACTGAAAATGTCAGCCAAAAATTTACTTGCCTCTTTGCATATGGGATCCAGAATCACATCATGATGTATTCCCTCGCTTTGTGACTTTGTGTTAGGTGGGAATAAATCATGAATCTCAAAGAATTTTGCATCCAAATGTTTCTTTGGATATTATTCTTATGCCTCTGGAAATGAGAAAGCCTCCTACATAGTGGATCTACTGAGGTAGATCTATAAGGGATTTTCTTTATATGTTACTATGTTGTACTTATCTTTCTCCAACTCTATGCTTTTATATGATGTTATGAATTGACAAATGTATTTTGTCATAGCAGGTGTTGTGGTAAGAAGGATTTTAGCTTCTCAAAAATACTTCCTAGACCCTTTGACTGCAAGAAGTTGTATGCATTGCAAACGTTGAGACTCACGGCCATACAACCTATATTGTTTCATCTGTTGCTAGCTCTTTGTTGGTTTGGTCATCAAGGTGTTTTGCACCTGCATCCTGCATAGTTAATTGCTCTACCTTGATTTCTCATGACTCTAGGGTCCTTAGGTTCTGTGGCATATCTTCATGGCATGTTGCATTTATTTACTCATCAATATCACTGTCCAGAACCACTAGCCATGGTCATTTTGGTGTTGACCTCTGGGTTGGTGATTATGGATCTTGTCCTTGATTTGAGGAGGGCTGTTGAGGTTGAGGTTTGGGTCGTTTGGCATGGTGTCACTTTATTAATGGCTTTGTAGGCCTTTTTCCCATCTTATTGGACTGTCTTCACCCTGGCATTTCACACATGAATCAGGTCCTAGTTTGATCGTGCCAATGTAGTGCCATGTGCTAAGAGTGCCTATTTCTTTTGTGAGTGGCTAATGCATTTTACTCTTTTTGTGATGAGGGTGTCGTGTGTGTGGATAAAAGCAAGTATCTCTTGGGGATTTTATTTGTGCAATTTATTCATGATTTTGAAATAATTTATTGTTTTGTTTATGTGAGTGACTCACTTAAAGGGGAGAGAGAGAGAGAGAGAGAGAGAGAGAGAGAGAGATTATATTTTGAGTATAGAGTTTATATTTTGAACTAAAGCATTTCGAAATAATTTCTTGTTTTGTTTGTCAGTGAGTCGCTTGAAGAGGGGGGGGGGAGAGAGAGAGAGAGAGATTATATTTTGAGCGAGGTGTTACATGTCCTTCATGTTGAGATCGGGAGTCTTTAGTATGAAGATTGCACAACTTTAGAGTTGAAGAAGGATGGGACCTTCTTTTATGACTCAATGTTCATCATGCCCGATCAAGAAGGCTATTATGGAAGATTCACCCTTGCCTTCTTTTCACAGTCTAGAGTGGTCACTTTTAAGAACCAAAATCAACAAATCATATGAAAATAGAATGTTCAATGATGTGAGAAATGCTATGAAGCTAACTATTGGTGGAAGAAATACTAGGCTAGGCTAGTTTCTTCCGTTCCCATTCTTTGTTGGTTTCTTTTCTAATTGTAAGCAATTGAGAAAAACAAAGATAACATATATTTGCAAGATCTTAGGATGGTACTGATGGTGTGAATTATTTGACAAAGGATGGACAATAAGAACGTGTCATAGTGAAGACTTGGTACAATGTCGATTGGACACTTTGGATGTGAAATTTTGGTTAGCACACCTAACAATTCTTATTTGTATAAAAATGATAATGTTACTAAATACAAGTATCAACAAATTCCAATTTTTGTAGTATCTCATTGGAAGGCAAAATCTTTGCATGTCTTTCACATACAGAAGGTCTAGACGGAAAAACCTACAATGGGAAACAATGCATTGATTTGCATGATGGGACTCACAGTCCCATGAGGTGTGCTGGTGCAAGTCCTAGCAATTGCATTATCCTTCCAATTGCTCTTCATCTTTCGATGTAGATTTGGGCAATTTGGGAAGAAATTTGGGCAAAAATATGTGGCCCGATTTGGGCAAAGAGAATTTTGGAGAGTTGAACATCATTTGCAATCCACTTTCCATTTTGATCTCATTCAATTTCTCATGTCAAATAGATCCTATGGAAAGAGATCAACATGAAAAGTGGATTACAAACGATATTATGTGTCCATTCAAATGAGCAAATCCTGTGAGAGAATATTGACATCTATAGCCTCTTTGACAAACCTATCTTGCTTCTTTCATCATCTCTAACAAAAGGACTACAAAAAGGGTTGAAAATGAGCAAATTAAATAGAGAACTTGCAAGTGATTCAATCAACCATTTGAATGTTGCATATGAGAAGACAATTTTTTAGACATCATAGATAAATAGTTCTGCTAAAAATATATGGGCCCCAATCATATATTATGCACCAACTTGTTTGACAAGTCCAGCTACACAACTAGTTTTGAGCATAACAGTATGCAATTCACTAGTTTCTAGCTAGCTTGTTTGAAGCTAGCTAGTTTGCAAGTAGCTAGCCGCTTTGGGGCCTAGTTTATAGTTAGGTAGTGCCCAGATAGGTAGTTTAGAGCTAGCTAACTACATAGTAGTTTGCGGCAGCAATTAACTAGTGCCCCAATAGGTATTTAAGAGCTAGCTACTTTGTAGATAGCTAGTTTGAAGGTACATAGTTTGGATCTACTAGTTGGATGACCTAGTTTGCAAATAGCTACTTTGCATTGCAGGTAGCTAGTTTGCAACAAGTAGTAGTTAGGAGATATCTAGTTAGCATACCTAGTTTGGAGATTTATAGTTTGTAGATGGCTAGGTTGTACATAACCGGCTATCAGCAACTTAAATTACAAAGACCTATTGAAGGAAAGCTAGTTTGCAACTAGCTAGATTGTGGATAGCTAGTTTGCAGCTACCTTGTTTATGGTTTGGAGCTACCTAGCTTTGAGCAGGCTAGAACTGTGAAAGCTACTTTGTGCTATGTAGATTGTGGAGACCTAAAATGTATACTACTATGCAACAACTTAGTTTCAAGAAAGCTAGTTAATAGCTAGTCAATTTGAGGACTTTTCAATGACCCCTACTCTGATGCAACTTGTAGCATGAATCTAGCTAAGTACTGTGCATCAAGCTAATATGTACTCTACAAATAAAATAATATATTTGAAATAGTAGATAAGGTAGTTCTAGGGTAATAGGTATGAAGAAATAACATGAGGTATTTCAAGTGGATGATTCACATATGATTTCAACCCTATCCACTTTTGGCAGACATCCTTTTTATTTGGAAAGACATGAGTATGGGCAGCCTAAAAAGAAAATACAAGATCCTGAACCTATGTTGTGATTGACTTCCTTTGCCAAGGCAATGATTTGCTTGTAAATCCAGTAAGCCTAATTGGGACTGCATAGAATCTCCACCGATGGAATGTTTAATAACACAATTTTCAAAAAAATTGGACGTGTAAAGTCCAATTTTTAAAATGGAATAAAAAAAGTCCAAAAAATATGAATACACTCGTAATGTTGTTTTTAAAGCTAGAACATCAATAGATGACCAATACTCTTAGAAAGGTGGTGTAGATATAGACCTTCTTAGCATGTGAAAAGAGAGAGAGAGAGAGAGACACAGACAGAGAGAGAGAGAGAGAGCAGCGATGTGCATGTGCGTGTGTGTGTGTGTGTGTGTGTGTGTGTGTGTGTGAGAGAGAGAGAGAGAGAGAGAGAGTATTGACCTTTCCCCCCCGTGAGGTTGGGGGAGGGGAGGCAACAATTTACCTTTTCCCCCCAACCTACTGCATAAGCAATAGGTTTGGGGCAAGTTGGGGGGGGGGAACCTATTGCATATGCTAATAGATTGGATGGGGGGGTGGGGTGGTAGCAATCTCTGCCTCCCCCCTCCCTTCCCCCTGTAAGCCTATTATGTATGCAATAGGTGGGGGTGGGAGGAGGGGGGGCAGCAATCCCCCCCCCAACCTATTGCATACACAATAGGTTAGGGGGGGGAGGTAGCAATTCCCCCTCCCCTTCCCCCCCTCGCCCCCCCCAAAGAAAAAACTATTGCGTATGCAATAGGTTGGGGAGAGGGGTAGTGGCAATACCCCCCCTCCCCTCCCCCTCCTCCATCCCTCCTCCCTTGCCTCCCCCCCTCCTCTCTCCCTCCATGGCCTCCCCCTCCCCCTCCTAACCTCTAGCTCCTCATAACTATCAATAACACCACTAAGAGAGAGAGAGAGAGAGAGAGAGAGAGAGAGAGAGAGAAGGGGGGGTTAGGGGGGTGAGAAGAGAGGAGAAGAGGGATGGAGAGCAAGGACGAGAGCGAGAGACTTCATTGGAAATAAAATAATAATAATAATAATACTTAATAGTTGGATGTTGTTGCATATGCAATTGGTTGGAAAGCAATTTGCCTATTGTAACATTTTGAAAATTTTTTGAATTTGTGCAATAGGTTGAGATGAGGAGAGAACCAAGACTATTGAAGAATGAAGAAGGGATCAAAGGTTATGCTACTTATACTTATCCAAACTAAAAAGCCACCATAAACCTAATTTTTTCCCGCCTCCCATAAAATCCCTACTCCCTCATCATTTTCAAATCTTCCTCCTCCTCCATCACTCTCGACCTCCTTTCCTCCTTTCCTTCATATCCCTCCACCTTCTCCATCTCCCTTTTGCTCTCCTCTCTCTCTCTCTCTCTCTCTCTCTCTAACATTCATCTCCCTCTCCCTCTCTCTCTCTCTCTCTCTCTCTCTCTCTCTCTCTCTCTTAATCGCATGTGCACATTGGTGTTGCCGGTTGTTGCTAGGAGATAAAGATTAGGAGGTGGAGGGTCCAAGGCGATGGAGAGGGAGAGGAGGGTAAGGGGAGGAGGTGAAGGTTAGGAGGTGGAGGGAGAGGTGATGGAGAGGGGGAGGAGGGGATCGGAAAGGGGGGGAGGCAGTGGAGGGGGGGGTAGGGAAGGGAAGGAGGTAGAGGTTAGGAGGTGCAGGGGAAGATGATGGAGGGGAGAGGCAGTGGACAGAGGGAGGAGTGGTGGAGAGGGAGAGGAGGGTAAGGGGAGGAGGTAAAGGTTAGGAGGTGGAGGGGAGGCAAAGGAGGGGGTAGGTGGTGGAGGGGGGGAGGAGGGGAAGGTGAGGAGGGGGGGAGGAGGTGGAGGGGGGGAGCAGGGGAAGGGAAGGAGGTGGAGGAGAAGGCGATGGAGGGGAGAGGTGGTGGACGGAGGGAGGAGAGGGAGGGAAGGAGGTAGAGGTTAGCAGGTTGAAGGAGAGGAGGTCCTCCCTCTCCCCCCAACCTATTGTGTACGCAATAGGTTGAGGGGGGGAGGGGGGATTGTCCCCCCACCCACCCACCTACCCACACTGCCAACCTATTGTGTATGCAATAGGTTGGCGGTACGCAATAGGTTGGCGGTGTGGGTAGGTGGGTGGGTGGGGGGACAATCCCCCCTCCCCTCTCCCCCCCCAATCTACATACGCAATAGGTTTTGGGGGGGAACAAGCCCCCTTGTCGCCGCCCCCCCCCCAACCAACTATTGTGTACGCAATAGAGAGAGAGAGAGAGAGAGAGAGAGAGGAGGAAGCTAGGGGCAAACATGGTTTGAGGAGGCGACTAAGGGGGCATGCCCTTGGCTTACGCCCTCGCCCCCCCTTCCTTAACCCCCCCCCTAACTCCCTCCCTCACCCACATGTGCTACTGTGTTAAATTTAATGTTTCCCCTATTTTTTACAATTAACATTTAATGGCCTAGTGGTAAAGAAGGATTTAATGGTCTAGTGGGGTAAAGAAGGATTTTGTCAACAAAGAGGTCATGGGTTCCATTCCTCATTTTGCATTGCTCCCCCCCCCCAAAACTTTGGGGGCGAGGAGGGAGTGGGGGGGATGTGCAATAGGGGGGTTGGGGAGGGGGAGCAACAATGCAAAATAAGGAATGGAACTTATGACCTCCTTGGTTGGCAAGTCCCTTCTTTACCACTAGGCCATTAAATATTAATTGTAATGCAAAAGGGGAAACATTAAATTTAACACAATAGCGAAGGGGGGCGTGTGGGGGAGGGTGGGTTAAGGAAGGGGGGGCCGGGGGTAAAGGGGGAGGGAGGGGGTAAGTTGAGGGCGCACCTCCTTAGTCACCTCCTCGAACCATGCCTCTGATCCTAGCCTCCTCTGCTCACCTAGCCTCCTCCTCCTGCCTATGCCTCTCGATCTCGCTTGCGTCGGCTACGCCGACCTCCTCCAACTGTCCACCCTCCCTTCCCATCCGCCTTGGCCTCCTCCAACTTCCCATCCTCACGTGCCTCAATGTCTATCCACCCGAGCTCGGTCTCCTCTGTCCCATCCTAGAAAATAAATAAATAAATGTTAATTATTTAAAAAATAATTGAATGTATTAAAAAAATAAGTCTATTTGTTTTAAATTGACTTTTTGTTTTAAAATATTATAATTTAGTCTTATTTTTATTTAAAAAAATTAATTTATTAAAGTCACAACAACGTCAAGAAGCTCGATTTGATTTGCATTTTTTGAAACTTTTCAAGACATTCAATGTTTGAGAAAATATTAAATACAATAAATTAAAACCTAAGTTAATTAGAAATTATTAATATATCATTTATTTGTAAAAAATATTTTTGAAAATTCAAAAAATTTGAGAAAAAAGTCTTCAAAAAATTGAAGAGTATTAGCGAATCATAAATTGAGTACTTACAATTCCAAAACTAATTTCAAAACGAGTGAATGAATTTGTAAGCACAGTGTTAGAAAATATGCATCGGTGTGCTTTTATCCTATGTGTGTATCTTTGATGGGTATGATACTTTGAAGAGGCCTTAAAGTTTCTTAGTTTGAGGCTTCTACAAAGTATCATGTCCATCAGATATCATTTCCATGGTATTTCCTTGTTTTGTACATGCATCATGCATGAGTGTAGAAACACTTGCATTGGTGTGCTTGTAGCCTATGTGCTTGTATCCCATGGTTATGATACTTTGTTTAGGCCATAAAATAAATAGATTTAAATTGTTTACAAAGTCTCATGCCATCGAATATCATTTTCATGGTTTGATTGGCGTACCATTTGGAAACACAATTTCCACAAACTTAGGGATCTCTTGGCTCCAATCCTAGAGAATCCATACCCCGTCTTTTACCTGTGGGCGATTTCGAGGAGTGTAGAACCAATAGGACCTTCCCGAGCAAGGTGGCAACCCTTTCCATCTTCTCCACCATCCAGAAGGAAGACCAAGGAACTCAACCCATACCGGATAGTCATGGAACAGAAACTTGTCAATGGAGAATGCTGGGCTCCAGAGGAGTATCGGCACTGACGCTCCAGCGAAGAAGAACGCGCGCCCCACGATTGTCTCCGACACACACTACACCAGGAAGAACCCTCTCCCCAAGAATCTTGCTGAGTAGCAACTTGGGGGCAGATCACATTCGTAAACCATGAACTATGCAAGTTCATCATATGATGGGACCCGACCTGTGAAAAGAGGTAGACTACTCCCTTTGCCAACTTGGCAAGCTCAGATTTGACGTCTTCCATCTCCAGCTCGCAGACGATTGTGTGCTTACGTCTACTCTCAAACCATGCCTTGTTAGTAGCCACCTCCTTAGCTCTTCATGCCAGTTCAGCCTACGGGATATGATTGGCCTCATCATTGTCCAGTTACGAGAAGCCTCCGCTGAGTTTGTTTGCCTAGATGTCAACATAGGAAGGCGCACTACGTAGCTCCTCCTCATCATCGTCATCCGTAATGACCACCATCTCCGTTTCCTCCTCTTTTGAGGCTGCTTCATTATGCCCATTATCTCCACTCATTCTCTCCTTCCCTAGAACCAAGGCACTGCATCGGTGTTTCAGGCCTCTACTTAGGTCTTCGTCATGCGAGATCTGGCGGACATGCATTGGTAGGGCTCATGCTAACAACCTCCTTTATTGAACAGAGTTCTTGGAAGCATTGAATACGTTTTGTGAAAGACGTGAAGTTGAGCGGCTACAGTATATGGAGTCACCTTTGTCTAGTTCTCTTGTAAGCCATACCAAGTTGCTCAATATCACATGATTTTTTATTTAAATAAAAGTAAGCAAAGAATATTTGGTGACAATAGTTAGCTTATAAAGAGAGTACCTAGATGATGACTCACCAAATTGATGAATTGAGGCACCTTTTGTAGTTGTGCTAAAAGGATTTTAGGACTAGATTTTTTGTGGGATCTAGCCTATTTGCTTTGAGGTTTTCATGCCTAAATAGGCAAAGTCATCATCATGGGTTAGTTATCCTTGCGGGCTGTACTAGGAAAACCTAAATATGATATGCATTCAAGGGATAATATTTAGGACCCTACTCTTGCATTCTATTTTCTTCATAAGAATCATATTTTTATGATTTTGTGAAGTAAAATATATATTTTGGTGAATTTATTGAATTAAAAATTTCCTTATATTGAACCCATGTGGTAGACGTTTGCCTGAGTTAATAAGCTCTTAATAAGATAACAATTTTTTTGTAAAAAAGGAGAACCATTGCATGATTTAATTTAGATTTTGTCAAATAATATGTTTTCCCATACCTCTTTGAAATTGCAAATGCAATCGATTTTAGCCCAAGACTAGAGTTAAATATGGGATCTGCATGTAGAAAGGTATAAATGCAATTGATTTTGGCCCAAGACTAGAGATTTTACATTAAGGCCTCCATATTACCTCAAATAAATATAAGATTGCTGACACAGAGTGAAAGATGTAGTCTATCTAACTATTTATATGTGAAGTAAATACATATGGTCGAAGATCTTCATTCATTGAACACAGATACCTTATCTTTTTAATAGACACAAAGAGGAGATTTGGCACGAAAACAAGGGAGAAATATGTATTTACGATATGGAAAATATCAACCACACCAAGACAAATATCTATTCTACATATACATGTGACGCTAACTTGATGGAATTTTCAAATTGAAATTCTAGCATTAAGCAAAAAAGTGACTTGTAATAAATAATGTTGTTCTTGGGGAATATACAAGTGGAGACTTAATACCTTAACTTTAGCATAGATTTTGGGTAGAATCTGGATGCTCTTAAATTAAAGGAACCAAGCTACAAAAGTGTGAGTTGTACAATTGGAGAACATTGATAATGCATTGGAATCAACAATTGGGGAACACTGATAATGCATTGAAAATGGCTTGGATCAACAACATGAATACTCTTCATTGTATGTTCATAAAAGAACACATGAGTTTTAAAGTAACGGAGAAATTCATTTGTATAGTATGTGTGTTTGCCTTGCACCTTGTACGGTAAAAGATATTGAGTTATCTCAAGTTTGTAATTATGGGACTTGATGATTTAAATGCTTTATTTAGTTATTATTAAACTACCAATATGCTTTATTATTTTCTACAAAGTGTGTTTAAATGCTTTTGCGCATGATATATCATGCATAAATAAGGAAAGGTTGATTTGTTAGTAACTTTTCTAGAAGTTCTTTCAATAAATTAAAAAAAAATCCATTCCTAGAAGTCAAACATTGGATGCTTGTATGAAACATTCTTTTAGAGCTAATTTTCTCTAGGCGATTCTCGTAGATTAATTGCATGTGATCTTGATCTTGAAGCTGTATTCCAATGTATTGCCTACCAAGCCTATAGACAAATATTTGCAAGACATCATCACGTTCTACTAGGAAAAAGTAGGGGAAGAAAGGGCTTCTAAAAGAAGCAAAATAAGGAGAAGAGATTCTATAGAAAGAAGAGCATGTGGAAGCTATGATGAATGTGTGTGTATGATAACACTAATTTACAATTTGGGAAACTTGGCTTGATTTACGTTTACTGGGACATATAGAATGGAGGTGGGCACGTTTTATGAGGAGCAAACATTGATTGCCATCAAGTTTCGAGCTCCATTACTTGCATCGAGGCCTTGGATGCCTTCTTTACAGCAGATCGATCTTCCGATACTGCTACAAATAGCATTGTAGGTTTGCCAGAATTGAGGGGGATGCTTGCATGCTGGCCAGAGCTTGCTGCGGATCTATCACGTGAGATCGTCTCTTCCCTTCAAAGTTTCATGTGGAACATCGAGCTTCCAATCGGTAGCTCGTAACAGATCGCGGGGAAGATGTGAATAAGAACGGAACGTAACCAGATTTCTATGTGAGGATATGAGGATTCAGGAAGGTCTAGATAGTTACTAGAACTTAAGCAGACGCGTGAGGATTGTTATGACTGAAAGTGACGCGAAACATGCTCTGGTTGCCGATGCTATGCACAAGAAGAGAGATTCTCGAGCGATGGAAGAAATATGAGCTAGAATTCCCAGGCATTGGTGGGATACACGATGTTTCCGCCGAGAATCAGCGACGTAGTTGAAGACAGTCACGTTATCGAAGCAAGCATTGCGTACTCGGTACTCGATATAACTTTCCACTCACGAGGTAGAAACTTTAGAATCTGAAACCGGGTCCGGATGGTTGTGGGACTTAACTTCCGAATATTAACTATTTCACGCGAAATCTGGAAGCAGCCATAGAGCAGCGAGCTCATTGAAAAGGAGCAACCGAGCAACGAGCTTGCGATCCGGCCGTAAAAAGATGGTGCGCACTGCGTCGTGGTGGTGTTGCTCAATTCTTGAATATGCGTACTTTTGCTTGTGAATGGGACGGAGCTTGTGGATACAGTGACGGCAAAACTGAGAGAGAAACTGACAGAGAATGGCTCGAATGTTTTTAGTGAGGGCTGCGAGGCGCGGGGTGCTCAGTGCTGGGCTGATTTGTTAGGTTCGAGGCATGCGCTTAACTAGATTTATGAGCCAACAGAGACAAAAGGAGAGATAGAGAGAGAGAGAGAGAGATGTGAAAGCTTCTGGCCAATGTCATCATAGAGACAGAGAGAGAGAGAGAAGAGAGACATGAACCTCTTGGACTGTGGAGTCTAGCCAATGTCATCATATGCAAAACCACGAGGATAAACATGCAGTTGATACGGTTGGATAGACCATGAGACAGCAAGTGAGAGAGAGAGATAAGTTCTGGCCATCTTTCGAGGATAAACATGCAGTTGATACGGTTGGATAGACCATGAGACAGCAAGTGAGAGAGAGAGATAAGTTCTGGCCATCTTTGATCTTTGCATATCTTACTTACAAGCAGCCAACTAAGAAATTTCAGACCGTCGACAGTTTGAGAAGCCTCTCATGGGCAATAATTTCCTGTCAGAGCTTAGAAGCAGCCACAAAAGATTGGAGGTCGAGAAAGAGAGAGAAACCAAGAGATGAGGATACGCATGCATAAACAAACATAAGAGCTCAGATATCACGACAAATGCAAATAGCAAAGTAGCCAAACAAACATAAGAGCTGAGATAAGACCTGCATAAAGAAAGGCCAAAAAATGCAAGTAGCAAAGCGGCCAAAGAAGCGTGCTTGCCATGCTAGCTAAATATTTTAAGAGATGAGGGTCCATTGTCTCAATATTGAAATGCTTACTTTAAAAAGAGAGCTAAAAATATCCAATGTAGCTTGTCCTTTACTTCTTAAAAAAAAAGGGTTTTCGTAGGCTTGTGCATCGAGGAAGAGAAAAGCTCAGCAATGGCTCGATTCATCGAACAAATTAAGCTAAGCGTAAGTTAGATCCGAGAAGGGTGGTGGTGCATTCCAAAAGATTCATGTCTAGAATCTTCTTGGCTACCTCTCGGTGACTATATTATATAGAGGGGAGGGAGGAGATGTAATGGAAGGGGGAGAGTGATGTGAGTAGGGAAGAATAGGCTACAAAGTGGGGAGAGAGAGTTTGAGCGACGAGGGAGGGGAGGAAGAGTGGAGATCGGTGGGACTAAGAAAGGGAGAGGGTTGAGTGGTAGAGAGGAATGAAGAATGGAGAGAGGGAGAGGTGGAGGATAGTGACCAAGGGGGAGCGAGGGAGGGAGAGGTTGAGAGAAAGCGAGAGGGGGGAGGGAGGTATAGGCTGAGCGGTGAGGAGAGGAAGCGAGAGAGGGTGGGTGGAGGAAGGAGGAGAGGGGCGAGACACATCAAATAAGTGTATGTAGCTTAGGTTAATGTGATTGAGGGGGGGCAATGCACACCTAATTACTTGAATTTAATTTTTAGGAGCCATTTAGTACAATAGGGAAGAAATGCCACTTTGTGGTATTATATCGTGGTATTATATCGCTTTACACTTATGAGGTGCCCCAATAATCAAGGGGCCAATAATGTGGCATGCGACGCTGACCGAGAGGCGAGAAAATGAGGGCACTTAGACACCAAAAGTTCACTTGCCCACACCTCAATAATTTGGTTGTGGGTAGGCAAGGTTGTATACACATCGCCATAGTTTAGTGGCTAAACATTTCAGTGTGTGGTGGTAGGAGGTGGGTTCAAGTCTTACCAAGCGTAGGTGAGTTTATTGGTTGCCTAGTGGCGAAAATCATGCGACTGAGCACATTTGACCATGTGGCATGTCACATTAATTTTTTTGGCAACCTGAGTCTCCACATAAGCATTTCACAACCCTTGCCATTTAGCTTAATGCAACTAATCCTATTGCGGTTTTTTTCGTTAATGTGGGCTTGTTGCAAGTTTTTTAAAAGAGATGGGCACAAAGGAGGGAGTCCGCACTTTGTGGGGAAATTTTCTCACCATTGTCCACTCAAGTATGTTGCTTGATCATTATGGAGTGGTGAACAGGAATGGCCCCTAGCTAGTAAGAGCCTATGCACACGACTACACATTCTTGGATGATAAAGATACGCCTAGAGACTTGCAAGCACACACAATTTTCTTCCACATGTGCATATTCTCCATTCATGTGGTCCAAGGGGTTTACCAACTGTATGTGTCTTGTTCCTCCCTATAGATGGTGTCTATTGTGCCTTTTGCCTACACTTCCACACTACTTGTTGGAGGCTTTGGAATCAAAGCTGTATGGACAAGGATGGGCTACAATCATGGGTAGGCAAGTTGTACTAATGTTTTAGGGTGCAATATTGCGCTCCAGAGGGTGCATTAATGCGCTTGAGATTTTTTTTAATAAAAAATTTAAAGAAACAGCCGAATGTATTAAGAAACATGTTCCCACTCAACACAATCTGGAATATATGCCACATATTGCCACCTTTACTTACTGAGCACCCTAACAATCTTGGAACCAAAACCCAACATTGTCTTGCCTCACTGGAGATGGGGAAAGCCTCTTGCTACCCTAGTATTGTGGGGCTCACTAACAACATACTTTGTATTTCCCGCATCTTTTAAAGTTTTGAGGTACATCTTTTGGTATGCATACCATTTAAATTGATCATTGGTGTGCTTCGATAGGTTTAAACATTTGGGTGACCTATTGGAGAGATTTGTGACGGGTACCCATCACTTGACAATTGAGAACAAAATATTGCAAGAAGGCACACAACATGTGGGAATAGTTCATTTTTGTATGCCTAGATTTGCCACTATACGAGGAAAATTAATAAATAAATAAATAATATAGTTGGCTTATAGTACTTGGGTGATCACACCTAGTTAAATTGGGCCAACTAAGAAGGGCTATTGGCTTGTGGCCTATGCTACAGTGCAACAGAAACAACACTCACGAGAGTATAATCTGATTGAGATTAGCAAGGCATGTGCCTCTCAGAGAATCCTTACTCTAATTGCAACACTCATATCTAGAAGGAGGCTTTTGAGCCCAGCCATCACCTTGAACTTCTCAAATCACACTAGGCATGCTTCCATCAAAGACCAAGGAGGGGCCTGGTGTCCTAGCACAGTGGTTAAGCAGGTGCATGTGTGTGGATGTGCGTGAGTTCGACCCATAGAGCGGATGGACTTTGGCTTGCTCAGAGCTAGTGCACATGCACAGGCTGAAGCGTAGCTTTTATGTACCCTGGAGAAGAGCTGGTTGTGCATCAAAGGAGTACCCAAACATTGTGTTTATTTCACGCGATAGAATGCACTTCATAAATGTTGACCGGAGGTACACTTCTGGTGCTCGCTTTGCTTCCCCTTTGAACCGTCTGCCTCCCCTCTGCACCGGTAGGTTGGAGAAATGTGACCTACTATTGCCTGTGGAACTTGATGGTGCACAATTGCTACAATTTGTAGCCTCCGAATTGGAGGTGCTAAGGAGCGCACTGAGGGCACATTCCATGGGCCCTCCCAATTAAATGCGTGAACAAAAGTAGAGCACCTTGAGCCGCGCATGATTGGTTGAGTGTGCACTAAGCGTCATCCAAGCCAATGTGCTCCTTGATAGGACCTTGAACACGCTCTTAGTTGTGCTTTTTGGGCTGTGTGCAATGCCCCTAGTAGCTTTTACACACAAACACAAACACATACACATACACAATCTAGTCTCTCCTTCAACAATGTTCACACAGCCTGTGATGGTATGTAAGGGTCTCAGTAGAGCCAACATTCAAATTTGAACCTTGCCCAGCTCATAGACAAGAATACAAAAAGGCCCTATTGAAAACTGGGATGTGACACTCGCAATCCGTGCCCTAGAGAGTCGAGTCCAGGCTCCACTTAATCTTTTGCCAGAGTAAGGGGGCCGGGGCACTTCTTCTCTGCCAAAAGAAAAGGAGTCGTCAGGATAGTCAGAGCTATCACCTTCTTCTTCCTTTTCCAATGCGATTTCTTGCCTCCGTGTCTCATTTGCTTGTAGTTGTATTTTATAAGGTGCAGCTTCACTGCTGCACTCCTATCATGTGACATGGTGTCCTGCCTCTCCCCTGCTCCTTTACAGTTGCGTTTGCGTTCAAATTTCAGTTTAATTCCTTGAGCCCTCATCTGTCTGTGGTACAAACTGCCCCTGAGGAGCGTGTGAGGGAGCTAGGGAGGTCATAATAAGCTGGCTGCAGGCGGCATTGCAGGAGTGCTTTCCTTAATTCGCTACAGAGCCAAATCTCCTGTCTGCTACAAAGCTCAATGAGGGATATAAGAGCTCTTGAGAGCCAGGAGAAGCTCCTGCAAAGTTGAAAGAGCAATGTATTGGGTAAATTTGAGCTCTAGAGAGACAGAAGAAGCTCCTTCAAAAGTTGAAAGAGCAATCTGAGCTAAGCTGGGTCCTTATTCCTGTGGACTGTCGTCACTGTCCCATCTTCTCTCTCCCTGTGCCTTAAAATTTGCTCTGCTTAATCTGCTTTCTGCTACAAAGCTCGATGACTGATATAAGAGCTCTTGACAGCTCCGTCAAAGTTCAAAGTGCAATCTGAGCTAAGCGGGGTCTTTTCTGATAGCTCTTGAATGTCCCATCTCCTCTCTTTTTCTGTTTCTTAAAGCTTGCTCTCCCACACAGTAATACAGAGAGCAAGCTAGCTTCTTCCACATGACTTGCATTGGGTGTATCGTCTTCTTCTTCCACGAGCTTGCTTTCCACACCAGCTGCTCACCTTATCTCAAGCTTTCTTCCCCTTCCCGACAGTCGGACAACTAGCTGCCCAACCTCTGCTTCCCACCTGCATTTCTCTTTTGCTCTCTCATAGTGTAGCTCCCTTTCGGCTGCAGCACTTTGCTCCTCGGCCCCGCTCTTCCTTTTCCCTGCTCACAATTTCTCTGTCTTTCGAGCATGTGCTCTGTGGTGCGCTTTCTCTAGGACGCAGCTTCCTGCCATTTCCGTGAGTGACTTGATTCCCTCTGTCTACTCTCTCGACTGTTTGCCTGCTCGTTTCGATCACTAGCCCACCCTGCACTTGTTGAGTAAGGCATCCTGACGACAGCCGAGTATCCCGTTTTGTATCTTCAAGTTCCTCACGCTTTCCGCAGGGCTGCTTTGGTCGGCAGTGCTCAGACTAAGCGGTAAGTGTGACGGTGCGGCGGTGGTCCTATTTGAGCACAAGAGGGCTCAGCTGAGCTCGTGCAAGACTACGCTCTCTCACACTTTACACTAGTCGCACTTGCCAAGCTTCTCGTAGTGTCTCTTTTTCGCACCGAAAGTCAGGCACACCGAAAGCGAAGCAAGTCAGGAGGCCATCATCTTAGTTGCAACTGCCACAATCCTGCGCCCTGTGGAGCGACTGGTCCGAACTGCCGCCTCCCTCAAACGATCATTTTGATGAGAGGCTGACTTGCGTCGACGATGCGGAGTGGCTGATCATGATGAAGAAGGTGGAGTACGTCGGGCGTTGCTCATGGAAAAGGCTTGGATTACAGCGAGTGGTACCTTAAATCAAAGAAATCGCCTATGTAACGCCAGCGCAGGGGCAACACTAGCGCTGTGAAGTGCCTGTCTGCTCCATTTTTGGTGCGGGGTGGAAATGGGCAAAGGGAATCGTAAGCCGAGGAAAGGAATCGGTGAGCTATGGGCTTCCGTTCTGGTAGCTTTACTGTTCGTGAGCTTCTCCATGTCGCAAGGGTTTGCGGCGACATCCTACAGTCTTCAAGACGGCAAGAAGCTAGCCAGGGCGAGAAGGCACCTCAAGCGCTTGAACAAGGCTGCCGTAAGAAGCATTGAGGTGACGAGACTCGAATTTTTCAGCTGCATTGTGTGCGATGACAGATAGTGAGCTGTTGTTGTGCAGCAGTTCATGTTCGTAGTGACGGTCGGGCGAATGATGCATTGGTTTATTTTCTATTGTGCAGAGCCCTGACGGAGATATGATCGACTGCATTTTGATCTCGAGCCAGCCTGCATTTGACCATCCAAAGCTGAGGAAGCACAAGATTCAGGTCGGTTGCTGCGTGGGTGCAAGTTGAAGTTGTAGGAGGTTTCAATTTCCGATTTGAGTTCAGTTGAGATGTAGGATAATTCTGATTGTGAATGTGTCCTGGTGAAGATGCAACCTCCGGCGATGCCTGAGGGTCTGCGACGCAAAGCAACGACGGAATCTTCGGACGACACTGTGACGTTCAAACCGCAGCTATGGCATCAGATGGGGAAGAGTTGTCCCGAGGGCACAATTCCCATCAGAAGAACCTTTGAGGATGATCTGTTGCGGGCAGAGAAGATGCAACGCTACGGGAAGAAATCCCATCGCCCTCTTCGAATTCCCCCGCCTCCTCACGCTCGCGATGCTATCAACGAGAACGGGCATCAGGTGCTCACCATAGCCAATCTCGAAGCTATGCTCAGAAAATTGCATTGTGGAAAACTGGCTGAAAATCTAGTCGCGAAAATCCGAATTGCTCAGCGTTGCTATGATCTGCAGCATGCCATCGCCTACGTTGAAGGGGATAACTACTACGGTGCCAAAGCTATCATCAATGTTTGGGATCCTTCCATCCAGGTGCCCAACGAATTCAGCCTCTCGCAACTTTGGGTTTTGGCGGGATCTTTCGAAGGCGACCTCAACAGCATCGAAGCCGGTTGGCAGGTTGAATCATTGTTTTACTCTCTAGATCATGTGTCAAACCTCGCACTTTGTTTGATCAGAGTCAGGAAATTCTAAAGCTAATTCTACTTGCGGTGTCTCTGCAGGTCAGCCCCGACTTGTATGGCGACAACAACACTCGACTTTTCACCTACTGGACGGTAGATATTTTCTGCGAAAATTGCTTCGATTCGTCCCAGAAATGATCAGATTTGCCGTGGGAGAGGAACTGATTTGCTTTGTTCCTCGTTGCTTTGGGCAGAGCGACGCATACCAGGCGACAGGGTGCTACAACTTGCTTTGCTCAGGGTTCGTGCAGATAAGTGATCGAATTGCATTAGGCGCGACGATTTCACCGGTGTCTAGCTACAGCGGCCAGCAATTCGACATCGACATTCTCATTTGGAAAGTAAGTTTCAGCTGGAGGGCGACGATTTCCGTTTGTTTGGTTGCAAACGAGAAAAGTAGCGCTGGTTTCTGAAATAGCAAGCTTTGTTTGTCGCGACAAAACAGGCAGATGTTGCAAAAGACGTTAAGATGTTCTGTGTTGGTTTTTGGAGCGCAGGATCCGAAGCAAGGCAACTGGTGGATGTCATTTGGAGACGACTGTGTGTTGGGGTACTGGCCGTCGACTCTATTCTCGTACCTAGCAGACTCTGCGAGCATGGTGGAATGGGGAGGCGAGGTGGTGAATTCAGAGCCGGGCGGTCATCACACCTCCACGCAGATGGGAAGCGGCCACTTCCCCTCCGAGGGCTTCGGGCGAGCCTCGTATTTTTCCAATCTACAAATCGTGGATGCTTCCAACAATCTGCGAGCTCCCCCGAACCTCAACACCTTCTCGGAGAATTCTGCCTGCTACGACGTGCAAGACGGCTACAACGGGCAGTGGGGATACTATTTCTACTATGGCGGACCTGGCTGGAACGAAGGCTGTCCCTGATCAAAGCTGCGGCTGGATGCTCTTGATCGTGTTGTAGATTATATATTTTTGCAGCTGCTGTTGATATGATCTGCGTACTGCAGAATCGCCAGGCTTGTCAATGAGCTCTGCGATGTGTCATGGATGCAACATGTAAGCAGAAAACAACCTCAGCTGCCTGCGGTTGCGTCTTGTGCAGCAGGTCCTGTTGATGGTGGCCTGTATGTAATCTTCTTGTGGTGGCTTCAGGTAGGATGTCGGCGATGTGATTCAATATCCACTGTGTCCGGAGCTTTGGGAAAGCTTCTTTCGCTTGAGTGCAACCTTTGTCTTTCCGTTGCCCTTGCAAAGAAGGTTCCTTGACTGAATGGTTGTTTGTTCGGCATCATAGCGATGCCGATTGATCATGACAGTAGCGACTTTAGCAGTCTTGCACCTAAGACGAAGATTTGTATGCTGTTGAATTTGTCTCAGCAACCAACTGAGCTAATCACAAAAAGTTTATGATCCCGGATGACTCTGCTTTCGCTTCGTTTTTGTGAATTACCAGTAGCACCGTCGGATTCTGTGTGGCTTGCATTTTTCTCAGCAACCTTAGCTGAGTTCATCTCTCTTTGTGCGGTTAAGGATGTGGCAGTTAGAGCTAGTTGACTGCCTAAATGGATTTTGCCTGCGCTAACAAAGATTTTGTGGGCATGATAAACAACTTTTTGGTATTCGATAGCACTTTGAGCTCGTTTCCTCTCGACATGCTTCTTTACAGATAAGGTGCCCGCATGATTATATTTAGTCGAAGCTCTCTTCGTTTCGTGTTTGATTTCTGCGAAATCAGCAGTTAAACAGCAGTTGGAACTTTGGATGATGTGCAATCGGAAACTGTCTGACAAAGAGCTGTTCCTCCAGAGCCTTATTACTACGACGCTCGGGTGATACAAGCTCTGGAGCTGGAGCACACTGGCAAGCGCAACTCGGTTCTCAACGACCAGCGAACTTAGTGCTTTTTTGTGTGTTGGTAAATGGATGATTGCAGCAACGACTGGTTAACGATGAAGTTTTGAAAAGGTGGCAGAAGGCGGATGGTCATTCAAAGGAAAGGAAAAGATATATAAAATGTGGGCATCAGCTTTCTTTGAATTTTGGAGGCGTACGAGTTTTTAAGGGTCGCCAGGCTTTTCCTCCCTTGTAGAGATTCGGATTCTGCTTGGATACTATTTTTTCACTTTTTTTAATCATAAAAAATGTTCCATCCCCAAGGCAATTCTAATGGGCACAAGGGCATCATCATGTCTCTCATGACTCACGGTGTCCATTGAGCACTTCCTTGTCCCCATGTAGTAGTTTATTTAGGGTTTCGATGCCACTCGAACTTGACCTATCCACATTTTTACCACTTTTCCAAAGTCTTCTTCTTGCTGGCATTACCTTGCTCGGGCACTTTGTATTTGTATGCCAACCCTTATTTCTTTGTCAGAACTTAGCTTTGCAAAGGCAAGGAAGTGTAGCTTCACCTAGCATTGCATAGTGACATTCCCATGATTGAAGTTTTACATTTGTTCCCCTAGTATCTATTTTCATTGTCTAGTATCTATTTTCATTGTCCCTAACACCACCATTTTGTGCAATGACTTTGTTGCTAAAAGCATGCTTAGATTCATCTCTTCCAAGGAAGAAACTATTGTTTTCTTGCCAATCCCTATCGTCTTTTGCAATGTAGGATAGTGTAGCATGGGGATGATGTATGAGCACATTCATGCAAAAAGCACATGAAGGATGAAAGACAAATGGTAAAAGATGGCAGTCACGAGCATGGGCATTAGAAACAATTTTGGTTAGCATATAGCAACCCACCATCTTACAAGTACACCACCTTGTTTGGTGCACAAGTGAACATGCTCTAAGACTACTTTGCGATGTGATTAAGGCCTTTTAAGTCTCTCAAAGTGGGCTATGTAGGTAGGGTCAACATGCTCCCTAATGGGTTTTTGACAAATTTCAAACTTTCGTAACTAATCATCCCAAATTTTCTTACCTAATTAATTGCATAACTACAATACAATCAGAACATTAGAGATTATTATTTTTTTGCAATACATGCACGCACACATGCATGCATGCACATACATGCATGCACACATGTATGTACATGCACGCACACATACGTACATACATATGTATGTATGTATGTCTATATGTATATATGTTTTCCATGAAGCAAGGCTTCAAACAAAATCTATTTGCATGATTTGCCATTTCATATGAACAGACATACAAAAACTTCATCCAATATGTAGCACATTTTTAGATTTGATCACCAAAGGACTCCAACATTGTTGCTGTTGTTGCTAGATTTTGAATTTTCGGTGTTGCAAATAGGTTTTTTACTCGGACAACGTCTTACAAGTGACTCAATGCTACCTTTTGAAGCTGCAGTCAGTGGGCTTTCATTGTAGACAAGGAGATCATCAATGGGACCATCACTTTGTGTCGTCAGTAATGGAGAACGACTTGCATCAAGGTCATAATATCTTGGCGGTTGAACATTGAGCACACCCTTAATGTTGCTACAAATTCGTGGTTGCACTATCCAAGACTCACAACAGAAAAAGATGCTACTGATATCACTTGCTGTCAACGCATATAACGAAATCATAGCCTTCTACAAGGATTGAGCCTTTGGCACTATCCATTCCTTTCCCTTGATATAGAATCATCCAAGTAGCAAAGGGGTAGTATTGACTGCTTTGAAGCATTTTGAGCAGGCGCCTAATAAACGCCATGCCAATTTTGCACTTGAGCTTGAACTTCTAGAACATAAAAGAAGGATCGAAAATATTTGGGTACTCAATTTTTAATTTCATATCAGATAGCTTGCAAGTAATCTAGCTCACATTTTCACATGCCCTTGAAGTGAGGCAGGCTGCCCATAGTCCTTTAAGTAGTAGCCCAATATGATACGTGTGCATGTTGCCCTACTTCAGAGCACGACACACGATCATGCTCCCTTCGGGTCTCTTTACATCCCAGCTTGAATCAATCTATTCACCATGACTATGCTTCTAGAGGAGATTTGAATTACCATCTGAAGATGCAAATGAGACAATGCACCTCCTCTTTCCACAGTGCAAAAGCCAAGCTTCTTCCAAAAAATTCTGGACTTTCGTCAATATACTCAAATCCACATCACTACCTCCCACACCCACCCTCACACTGAGCTAAAACACTCTAGGACCACTTTTCTTTGTTTTTGCCTTTGGAGCATTTCTCTTCTATGCTTCACCCTATAACATTCATGGAACTCCAACACTCGATCCCATACATATGCAATCTATATCAAATGTAAAAAACTCGAAAGGGTGAACTCACTGTGACACATTGACTGTGGCACATCGATTCTCTCAAGTCTCCAACTGTGCCATTGCCTATCTCCAGATCATCGTCTTCATCCCTAGTCTCATACTCCTCCACTATAGCATGTCCCCTCACCATAGTTTTTACTCTCATAGCGATGTCTACCTTGCACAATCTTCCATGGGCTATGCCTCCTCGAGAGCTTTATCCTCCTTCCTCCATTCTCCACTTAGCAACATTGTGGGAGATTTGCAAAATGATTTCAAAAGGGTGTGCTTGCAAATGATTTTTGAGTTTTTATTGAACCCTTAAGCCTCCAGAAGCCATGTGGCAAGCCATGCAAAGTGGATTTCCAACCACGTGGTGATGCATGAACTAGACATCCACCCTTCGAGCATGGTAGAGCTTTCCCTTAAGGTAGAACTCTTTCATAATCCACTCTTCCCTTTCTACCTCACGTTATCACGTGTCACATGAGTGTCTAGGTTCATTGTGCATTCATCGACGAATCTCTTCTTGTGGAGCTCGAGCTACAACAAGAAGAATAGTTGCAATTGTCCAATGACATGTGTGTTCGGACATGCCTCAAACTGAGAGATGATTCGGCTCGCCAAGAACATTTGTTTGGCTCTCAAAAATTTCAGTCACTGCACCTTATTTTATGCTTTTTTAGTTCTACTTCTCAAATCCAAGAGCCCAAAACTAGATGAATTGGCATTAGCTTTGCTTCATTCCTGGCTATGGAACTCTTTTGTGGATTGGGTCATATGGTTTTCAATCTTTTGGAAATTGTCAAATTTAGTTTTGCGAATGAATCTAGATGTGTCGAAATCCTCTGGCTCAATAGCATGAGATTATGCCAGAGGAGGAGAATCACTTGGGTAGGACCAAGGCAAAGATTAGAGCCATAAGGATATCCTGGACCTTTGGAATTAGAAAAAGAAATGGGACTTTGGAAGGGAACTCTTGGGTGAGTCATTAGAAAAAGAGAACTCCATGCAACGAATTGCCAGAATAGCATTTTCGACATGCCTTTTATCTTATGATATCCTGATGAAGGATATAAAAACTTTCTTTCTATTCAACCCATGAATGCCACTCTAGCTAAATGAGCTTATACAAAATATGCAAAGTGCCATTCTATTGATCTTAAGGATGGGAAGCAACCCTTAACTTGTGAAGAGAAAGGAAAGCAAGAATTCTTTTGGGCAAAGAAAAGAACATCTGACAACCACGAAGTAGAATAACACAGAAAGCTTCTAGCTTGGTTCTTGCGTTCCATTTGCTCACTTGCCCTCTCTCCTCTTTCTTTGCCTCTCCACAATTGCTTCAGCAACTTTGCCACTGCTCGACCTCTCTTCTCCCCTAGCTACTTCGTCTCCTACCACACTCACATGCTCTCCCCCTTCAAGATCTTCATCTATCCTCCCATTCTTGATGAGGGGGGCTTAAAAGCAATTCCAACAAAAGCATCCACTGTGAGTGCATTAAAACACTATCCAAATGCACTCATAGTGCATGCTTTTGTTGGCCTCTAAGAAATGCCATGCTTAATCCTTCATGACCAATATGGAAGGTAGCATTTGCAAAATGGAAGGCGTACATGATCAATAAAGTACCTTGGAGCTCGACTTGTAGATGTGGAAGATTGACAAGGTGACCGGGAAGAGAGGAGCTCGACCGTGAGGAGTAGACACTCGAAGACAAGTGTGCCATGAGAGGAGCTCAAAGATGAGGCATCCATGAGGAGAAAAGCTCTAAGAAGAGGGCCATGAAGAGGAGGAGAGGAGTCATCCATGAGGGAGAAGAGGGCATCGTTGGCGAGAGGGCAACAGTGAGGAGAAGAGGACAATAGTGAGGAGAGGGCAACCTTGAGGAGAAGGCTACCATGAGGAGGAGTGGAGTGGAGTGGCATCGAGATGAGAAGGAGTGGACTCCAACCTCAGTGGGTGGAGTGGAGTGGCTTGGATGAACAATATTCCAAGAACTCTTCCTTCCTTCAATCGACAATAGTTGGCATGCCATTTTTGAACATGATGATTAGCATGGCTAACTTATGGTCTAACAGTCAAGTAGATTGAGTGCATGGAGCCATCCCTTCAAGGCTTGCATTTCAATGTTGATATTATATCCACGAGTAGCATGACCCGTCGTAGACGGGTTAGACACCTGCTCTGTTGGGTCTCGAGGTTTGGATCCTAGGGTGGCTTTAATTTCATAAAATCTTGGCTTTTATTTATGCTTTTTAAGGAAATCTCAAGTTGCATATGTAGCATTACTTTAAGGTGGGAAAACTATAGGCGATGTTATAGTCTCTCATGGGCCTTTCCATCCTTGTATACCATTAGTGATTCAACTAATGGGCATTTTTTATGACATTGATTTCCAATTTACCACCTAGGCCAAGAGGAAAAGGTGAAGACCCATTCAGAGAGAGAGAGAGAGACAGAGACAGAGACAGAGAGCTTTGATGTGCAATTATCCCTTATCCATGTGTCTTCTATGCTTCAAAAACACTTCTTTTGAATTGTAGCTCTGCCAGTCGCCATGTGCTTTGTTGCCCACATTGCACACCATGTGCTCTCTCTCTCTCTCTCTCTCTCTCTCTCTTAACACACACAGATACATACACGCACACATTGTTAGGAAATGGAGTCAATTTGAGTGACTTTTAGTGTGTTCTAGAGTAGTACTATACTACTTTGTATCCTAGAGTGCCACGTGTTACTATGGGACTTATCCCATATACATTTGACACTTAGAGTGTGTGTGCCTATCCTATAAAGGCATTGTACTTTCTTATGTCAAATAACTCAAGGCTCAAGTCTTTCTTGGTGATGTAAGTACTTTACTTCAGTTGTACATTTCTTTCTTTCTTTCATTTCCATTATGGTTGTTTAGTCTTGCTTTTATTTCCATTCCATTCAATGTCTTGCTTCTTCATATGGTATGAGAGCTAGGCTATCTTCCAAGAGGTTGAGGTAAGAGATTGAGGACATTGAAGCTTCTCTCCCTCATTCCCCTTGGAGGAATGCCTTCTTCAATTCCATCTTGAGCTCAACCTCTTTCTTCCACCTTGAGCCTCACCACTGGAGAGCCTCATCAACAAAGAGATCATCATTCAACTTATGATTAAGCCTGCTTCAGCTCGCCATTCAGTCTTCTACTCAGCCCATACCAGTCGTACAACTGTACAGATTGTTGCGCCATACAACAGGCCTGCTGTCTGCCCGTACATGTCTGCCCGTATAGCCAGATGTACTGATCTGCCCTGCTGACTACTCGTACAACCTGCCCGCTCCTCTTCTCTGCCTGCCACCTATAGTTTTTGTGCCCACCATCTCTTCCTCTTCTTTTGCCTAGCTTGTACCTGCCATCTACTCTTCCTTTACTACAGCTCCATTTTGTCCATCACTCTTCTCTTTCCTAGCTACCATCTTTATGGGTTCGCCAACTCTCTTCTTGTGGACAAATTCAAGGGGGACGAATTCCCCACATGGCAAACAAAAGTGCAACTCCCTCTCATGAAGGAGAATGTTTGGGATGCCGTTGAAGATGGTGAAGCACTTGAGGCATCAATGGAGCCTCAAACACACAAGATTTGGAAGCAACACAATCTGAGGGCCATCGCAATCATCGGGCTTTGCCTACATGATTCATTGATTCATCACATCGACTTCAAGTCCAAGGCTAAGGAGATTTGGGCATGCCTCGAGAATATATTTGGTAACAAGATCACCAACTCCAAGGTTTTTTTGAAAATGCAATTTTATAAATTGAAAATGGAAGAGTCTGATACCTTGAGTGCACATATAGCAAAAATTCAGTCTTTAGTTCAACAACTCTCCAATTTGAAGTGTTGCTCGGATGATGAGGACAAAATGGATGTCCTCATGACAAGTATGGAAGGGATTTCTCGCTTTGAGAATGCCCTTGAAGTACTTTGCATTGCATCGACTACATTCGAAGATATGGTGTCTCTTCTGCTTGAAAAGGATCGCCACAACAAAGAATCTCCATCTTACTCATCGGATACTACACAAGCTCTTGCCTCCACCAGCAAATGGAGATCTAGGCCATCGACTCCACTAGCACGAGCCATTGGAAGGTTTCCCACGAATTGCCACCAATACCAGTTGGCTTGATGGGACGTGCTGGTCGTTCGAACAAGACGACCAAAGGAAAGAATGACCAAGCTATTGATAATTTCATGCCTTCAGAAAGAAAAAGACATCAGGTACTCCATATGGTGAGCGTCTTTTGTTAAAGTTTTGAACTTTTAATGTGTAACATGAGCTCCCCCTTGCTCATAGGTTCAATGAAAACATATGTAGACTTGGGCACACCGTCCAATAACTTGGAGACTCTAGATTGTACTGGCCCTATCTTGATCCCTTCTTCATGGAGAATATTGACAAGGTCATCTGTGAGATTTGAAAGTTGTCTAGTACCCCTCCATGCACCTTCTCCTCTTCAAAGTTGTCATGAGTCAATCTTGAGTATCTCAACATCAAAGCTTACTTGAGTAATATCCAAATGAGGCCAAGGGTGGCATAGGGTTGCAAATGGATGAGCCCTTATCATCCGAACCTACCCCCTAGTAAGAGGTGCTTGTGCATGTCCCAGAAAGCTACTAGGAGAGTTTGTACCAACACCCAAACTAGAAATAGATTTGGCTCGAGAGAAACATGCTCGAAGTACTAATCGATGATCAAAATTGCAGAAGAATGATTTGGTCCATCCACCATCAAAAAATGGACCCTAATGAGGAAAATTTGAGAAAACAAAATTGGGGTTGTGTGTGGGAAGCTACAAGTATTATGGCATCCACGATTCATGAGTCCCTTTACAAGGCAATTGGTATTGTGGCTCCAGGTGCTCACTCTTTATTGCCTTGTCTTCTTCTCTATTATGTGTAAATATCCGTCTTTTTTATTATTCATTTTCAGTCTTCTTCTTCTTGCTTGCAGCCAACTATGACAAGGATGCCCATCTTCGAATGGCACCGGAGTGGGTGAAATATTTTTATCTTATATAGTTGGTTCATGTCTTCCCCTTCTCTTATCGAGTTGAGAGATTTAACCCACTCTCCATTGGGACTACATTGCCGCAAGAGACTACCAATAAAGGAAGTACGCATGCTACTATCCCTCGGGGAAATAGGTGACGTATGTGGCTAACACCCTCCCAAGTTGACCTCCTATCAAAGGATATCGAGATGTACATGCATGGGAGGAAGCGCAATGCATCACCTTCAAGAGCATTGCATTATGAACTCGAGCACATGTCAACCGTGCATAGCTCAGGTGATTAGGATGAGATCTTGCGATACATGAATATGCACTTCCACTTTGGAGAACCCTATATGGGCACTAGATTTAGCATGTTTTAATGAAGAAGATGCATTTTTTGTACTTTTAATACAAATAAAAGCTTTTGGACGTATACCTCCACATATGCACTTAAGAGTGCAAATTGCTCCACCATGGTGGCCGAAACTTGCTCCACCATGGTGGCCGAAACTTGCTCCACTGTGGCTGCTCTCTACATCCTTCCTCGCCTGGGGAGCTTCCTCGTTGTCTTCTCCACCCTGGCTACTCTCTCTGCCCCATCCTTCCTGGCCTTGAAGCTCTCTTGCAGTTCCTCCATCACCTTTTTGGTATCTGCATTCTCCCTTTTCAACTCCTCCATCATTTGGTAAGTGTCTCGCCCTTAATGAGGTTAGCTCTCGCATTAATTTGACTCATTATTTGGATATTGTTTGTTTTGAGAATCATCATGTATGTTTGAGAATCATCATTATTCGAAGTCTATGCATGTTTGAATTGTGATAGGTTGCTCCAGAAGATGTTGCTTGCACCAAATACCATGCCCGCGTTAAGAGATGAAGCAAAGAAGATGCTAACAACAGTGGGTATGGATTATGATACCATCCATGCTTGCCGTAATGATTGTATTCTCTTTCACCCCTGAGCATGGAGATTTGGCTAGTTGTCCGAAGTGTGGGGAACAACGATATAGAGATGACTTGCAAGGTGAGCAGATACTCGTGAAGGTCTTGAGACACTTTCCCATCATTGCAAGAATACATCACATGTTCCGATGCAAATCCATAGCGAAGTTGATGACGGCATGCATCTCATCCGGTCCACTGATGACACATTGAGGATTCGTGCAGATTGTACAGCTTGGAACCACGTAGACAATTAGTGGTCGAACTTTGCGAGGGAGCCACGTAACTTACTTCTTGGGCTCACCATGGACGGTGTGAACCCTTTCGGGTTATGCTCGACATATTGGTCGACATGGCCCATAGTCTTGGTGAATTACAATATCCCACCATGGCCAATAATAAAGAAGGGACACCTCATGCTTGCACTACTTGTGCCAGGGAAGTACAAGGCCAAAAATATGGATGTGTACATGGCACCTTTGATAGAGGAGTTACAAATCTTATAGAGAGGAGTGCGGGTCTTTGATATTTCCAAAGCTCCTAGGCATACCAACAACGACATTTTGGTCACATGTATCTTGATGTGGACCATGCATGACTACCCAGGATATGCAGAGTGTGCAAGTACGTGGTTGTCTTTACATGTATAGTATAGGATTATGCTTTTATGACTCTCTTTTGCACGTATGTCTTACACTAAGATATTCATGCACGCATGCAGGACTTGTTACAAGTGGGTACCATGCTTGTCCTATTTGTTGACCAGGTTTGAAACCACTTGCATAATACTCTGAACATATGAGGAAACATGTTTATGAAGATCAACCGTATCATTGCTTGAGAAGCACTTTCCCTCGAGCATTATGACAACTCAACTGCACTTGCTTGTGCACATAGTTGATGAGGTGGCCATTGTAGGTACCGTTCATAGTTAGTGGATGTTTTTTCTTGAGCGGTTTATAAAAACTTTGAAGGGATTTGCAAGGCAAAGAGCAAGACCGAAAGCAAGCATGGTAGAGGGATGGCTTGTGCAAGCTCATTAGTATATATCATGGAGATTCTTGCATCCATGGATCCCGATATGCCGCAGGCTTGGCATAACAAGGATGATGATCGCATTGTTGGTGAGGTTCCCCAAGGAAAAGGGATTGAAAGAAAGAAGAGTGAAGAGCAAATGGAAAAATTCAATAAGTTTTGTATCCTCAATAGCAAGGAGATGTAGAAGTGGATTGAGAGATATGAAGCGACCAAAGCAGAAAGAATAGTTGCAAGGAAGAGATTCAGAGTAATTTATAGGCGATCGCAACCATATCCATGGGATCTCACCCTTCTCCCCACTCACATGTCACTTGATTGGCTACAACTCGCTCTAGTAAAGCCGAATGCGATGGAGAGACAATAAACGAGCGCGATCGAGAGTTATCATCTGGATGTATGATGCATGTAAGTTTCTTACCTCTTGACATAATTAAGTAATTATTTGTGGGAATATACACTATAAAATAGATGCATCCTCATTATTTTAATGATGCTCTTTTTCAGTACAAAAAGTACAATGCATTATGGTCATATGGACGATATTTTTGTGTGGAATGCATTGATTCAAAGAGAGTCACGTATGATTGTGGAGTCATAGCTAACTTCACACAAGATAGCCAAGCAAGTGCTTCAAATACCAATCTTCTCTCCTCGTAGTTGAATTATTGTATATGCGAAATCTATGAAATTGATTTCATACGATTTAGTATTTTCATTCTTGATGTAAAATGGTTTAGAACTATTTACAAGGGTCCCCATGCGACAGTGAGGAAAGATAATAGCAGTTTTTTTTGCAATACACTCATCCAAACTTTGGACCATTGAAAGTGATACTTTTGTTTATCTCGAGCATTGTGAGTAGGTCAATACTAATGATTTAATTAATCGAAGCTTTTGTTTTTAAAGATCCATTGATACATGTACTTATGCATAATTTCATATATATAATTGATGGCATTTGACTGATGAGGGTTTTTTTCGAAACACCATTGGAAGTCCAAAGAGCAAGCTACAAGACCCTGCAAGAAGATCAGGATAGATGTTTGCACGAGCTTGCCGTGGCTTTCAACAGTTATGAAAAGAAGTCCATCATCCTGAGAGATTTCCAAACTAGAGTGGAAGTCTTGGAAATGGCCCAACATTGAAACACACATACATACAAATGCATAATTGCACTTACTGGTTGCTTTAGTATGAAGAGCACATATACGAAGACAATGTGAGGACATGGATATGTAAGTTATGGTCATGTCGAAAGTGGCGTGGAGTGCCACAGACCTATACAAC